>NC_134572.1:72553620-72718620 GCF_050947875.1 Dermacentor variabilis
GAGTCCTGTCGGTTAGGTCTGTGATTACGATCTGTTCATAAAACTGCAGCACTTTAACCACCTGTTCGCACTCCGAAACAGCGCGGTATAATTTCTCTCTTGCATTAAACGCAAATATGAACATATTTTCAGGGCTTCCGCGATACTCCATTTGGTATTTTTGTTTCATCTTATTTTTTAATGCGAAACCTTTGCTGCATTACAATCACTCCGCGGTGGCTAGGTAGGTGGCTCCTGTCTCGCCCCACTTTAGACCTCTGTAATACAAAGAAATTGTAATAAATTGTAATAAAGACAGCGGAATCGAAGCATTGTCTTCGAGCACAACCCCATGGTCTAACCACCAGGCCACGATCGTGCGCATACTCTTGTGCCCAAAGCCGCTCTTCGAGACGCTTGGCGCATGCGTCACATGCCCGCCCTTCTGTTTTTTCCTCACGACAGCTCGCATTTTGAGTCGCTGTGTTAGACGGCACCGTCTCCGCTATCGCCCCCATTCCTCAGTACTTTTCACGTAAGAGCTAAGGAGGAGGAGGGAAAGAGATAAGTAGAAAGCAAGGAGGTTAACCAGAATAACGTCCGGTCGGCTGCCCTACACCGGAGGAACGGGAAAGGAGGAAAACAAAGATAACAGGGAGAGAGAGGAGGGAAGGAAAGAAGGAAATTGCGGTGAATTCGCTGACGTGTGTGGTCTTACAGAAATTGCATTAATAGTCACAGATGGTCGCACAAGCCCGTCGTCCTTAAGAAGCACAAAGTCGCCTTCATCGTTTTATGGGCCATCGGACGGTGGGGGCGGTGTTCCAGCAGCACGTGCACAGAAAGCGGCCGATTGTCCAGTTTTCGGAAAGCTTTGGCGAGTTCTTGTCTCTCTGGGGTGTATCGTGGACAGTGGCACAGCAGGTGGTCGATGTTTTCTTCGGTGCCACAGACCTCGCATGCTGCAGTGTCAGTCACTCCAATTAATGTAGAGTATGCCTTTGTGAAGGCAAGTCCTAACCAAAGGCGACAGAGAAGCGTAGCTTCACGTGGAGGAAGTCCGGGTGGAGGTCGGAGCTGCAGGGAGGGGTTTAGTCGATGATGTCGTGTAACTCGCAAGTTTGGCGAGTTCCACTCGGTCAGTGTGAGACTGCATGCCAGGTGTCGAAGCTGCCTTGCGGCGTCTGTCCTCGAAAGCGGAATTGGAACGCTGTGCTCTTCTTGATGTGCTGTGCTAGCAGCGTTATCGGCGGAATCATTGCCACTGATTCCACAATGGCCAGGTACCCATTGAAAGACGACCTCGTGACCTTTTTGTTGGACGTGATGGTAAAGTTTCGTGATTTCTTATGTCAATTGGTCACGGCATCCGTGTCGGAGAACTGACTGCGTGCACTGTAATGTCGGTTTTGAATCACAGAACACAGCCCATTTTCACGACACAGACACAGGTCTTTCAGAATCAATGAATTCCAGTGCTCGACGCAGGGCTGTTAGTTCTGCCGCCGTTGAGGTCGTGACATGCGATGTCTTGAACGGCAGTGTCATTCCTCGGGTTGGTGTAACCACGGCACCACCAGAACTGCACGATGTAGTTGCTCCGTCGGTACAGATGTGCATGTGGTTGCAGTACTTTTCACACAAAAGAAGTAAGCTCAGCTGTTTTAGAGCAGGGGCTGGTAGATCTGTCTTCTTCTGTAGTCCTGGAATCACTGTATGTACTTGTCGATGGCTCAAACACAACGGAAGAAACGCTGGCTTGGCCGCAGGTGCGTACCCTGAAGTAAACGACGCACTATGTGCACTGACAATATCGCTAAATGTCGAGCAGGGCCTTGCAGCAGTGAGGCTCGCCAAGTTGTGGGAAGGGGTCCTAGCGTAATGCCTGAGATGCATACGCATTGTCTCAACGGTAATGTGCGTCGTGATTGGGTAATCCTGCGCAAGGGCAATCGTTTAAGCCGTTGATGCACTGCGTGGTAAGCCAAGACATATCTTAAGGGCTTGGGCTTGAATACTCTGAATCGTACGCAGGTTAGTCTTGCAGGTGTTGGATATTGCAGGCAGGCTGCATCGCACGAATCCTACGAACAACGCTATGTACAGCTGTAACATAGCGTGTATAGATACTCCCCAACTTTTTCCTGCAAGGAACCTGAACAGGTGACAGATAGCAGTCAGCCGCTTTTTCAAGTAATTCTTGTGCGGAGTCGAAGATAGGTCTCTGTCAATTACGACTCCCAAGAACCTGTGACTTCTGCTGTATGGTATAAGTCGCCCGTTAATAGATACGCCTTAAGCAGACATTCGCTTCCGCGTGAATGCCACCATTGCGCGCTTCCCGCATGAAATTTCAAGTCCTTGTTCACGAAGGTAGCAAGATGTCATTGTGGCTGCCTTCTGAAGCCGAGCGCGAAGCTGAAGTCGTAAGAGCTAACCTTACGTAAAAAATTGTGCGACGCTGTGCCACCTTCATGATCAGTCCGCGTCGAACAGGCTTTAACATTTCATCACCGGAGTGAAGATACCATTGTCATTTTAACGTACAACCACAAGACGTAGCCATATGTACGTACGATTCTATGACACGCAGTCGCTGAAGACATCACAATTTGTGTTTCTCTCGCTTACGCTCGTCCGGTGCCTATGGCGAACCCAATCAGCGGGCATGAGCAAGCATTGGGCATGTCGTAAGCCCGCGTTGAATAGCCGCAGTAGAAAGTATGCCGTTGGCATCGCACGATCGTCGTCACCATCGTCTTGCTGCTGTCGTCACACACACGCTGGCGTTAGACGCAAGCGTTCGTCTTACACAAACACGTTCGTCCATTTGGTAACGCTTTGCGTAATCCCAAAAGATGTTGGGTAGCCAGCTACCAGCAGAAACGCGCGTAACAATGATTCCAACTGTTCTTAGGATCTGCTTCATTTTTGGTCTAACCAGTAGTAGAACAGGCTACTATTAAGCCATGCAGGGAGAGAGAAAGGTAAGAACGGAAAGGCAGGGAAGTTAACCAGACTTTGTCCAGTTTGCTGGCCTACAGGTGGGGAGGGGGATGGGGGAGTGAAAGAAAGAGCGAGAAAAGACACGAGTCTTGATTGCCCTTTCACGTGCACTAAGCCAGGTACAGCAGTTCTAAACTCGGGCACTCAAGTATGTCGCCCTCTGGGTCTGTAGAAGAGCTCGAATAGCTTTCTGGGCTGATGAGCTGTGAGGACAGGCTCTAAAACGTCTGTAAATGGCCTATCTATTCAAGACACAGTGGAGGGTCTGGCGTTGTTTATCGAAGCGAGAACAAAAGGTGATCGATGGTCTCTTCCCACTTGCACTTAGCGCTCATGGGTGGGTCCACCATTCCAATGCGATAGTTGTAGGAGTTAGCGAAGGCTATTCCTACCCACAGCCCACACACAAGCGTTGTGTCGCGTTGTGAAAGAGTTGTCGGTAATTGCAGTTTCAGTGATGCGTCAAGCCTCTCTAATCAACGGTTGGAGTTCTGCGGAGTATTGAGTCATCATCACATTGAGTAACTCATAGTGATGGTACGCGCGAGATGACGAACCACTCTCGCAGCGTCTACTCTATTTTCTCAGCAGCTTCCTTTATAACTTACATCCTCATGCTCACAAACTAAAAGCCGCGTTTATCTTTTCCATTTGCCAAAATATGGCAAAGCACAACTTACACCAGCTGAGCTCCGTTAGAATTCGAGATTGCTGGAGGCAACGTGACTCTTTCGATCGGCGGGCTCGCTGAAAGGTTGAAGGAGCGCTATGTTCGTTGCGTTTGCCCGTCAGCCAGCTCTGTCGCCAAGCGACTTGGCAACATTTCTAGTCTCGGTAATGTGTCAGGCAGAAGGGTAAGAGGCCCTCTACCCGGGCTCGTCAAGGAAGTTTGTATTATTAAAGCTGCCAACTATTTTTTTCACTGAAGCCAGAACGACCCAGCAATTCTCGCTTCACTGCTCAAGGAGTGTTGATTCGTCAACAACAAGTCGCTTCTATATGAACCCGACAAAAACAAGTGAAAGAAAATTTTCTGAAGCATCCAATTTCCCAGAATGAGAAACTCCCTTAGCATCTGACAATATTTTTGTTCATTTAACAGCAGCGTACCGCGTTCTGGCCCCTCCTGCTTAGACAGCGGAAACAGATCGAGTTCTCCTAGATGGAGAGCACAAAAAAAGGTGTCCTGTCGCTGTAGCGGAACAGAAAGTAAACAACAATAGAACAAACATTTAAACATCATGGACTGAACGTTATCGTTTCTAAGTAAAAGAAAAAAGAAACGAGTGAGAATGTGTGGCGTTCACTTTGGGCCAAAATTTCCTGAGAAAATGAGACGTTCCAAAACTACTGCGTTGCGCTTAGTGTTGTCTGCATAGAAGTGGCGACGAAAAATAAAAACAAATAAAGCACATTTGTAAGAAGCATCAAGCAATATATCCCAAGGCATCAAGGCGGTGACAGATCCCATTCCTTCGGCTTCAGTTTCTGGCAAATCCACGCTGCTAGCGAAACTGACTTCAGCAGCGTGTCGTCAGCTTGCCCATTCAAGAAAACCAGAATGTACTGTATGACGGTAGAATGCGTCGAGGGTAAAAGAAGAAGAAGAAAATGAGACGCTGTATCGCACTACGCGTTTTGCGAGAATTATGCGTCATCGGGCGCCCCAATGTCCTGTTTTCCTCCTGCGACAGGGAGTGTAATCGAAAGACCTTTTCCAGCTTAGGCTACATGACTGCTGCGAATGACGCGCAGAATCTACTGCCGAACGCGTGAGCTTCCATTACGCGCCGAGTTCAACGCTGGCGCTTGGACAGACAAAAAAAAATAATAAAAAAGGCAGAATTCGCGTGTGTGAATGAGTTTGTTCCAGGAGGAAAAAGTTGAAAAGAAATAAAGAACCAACGAGTTTCGAGGCAGGCCTGCTCGTTGCATTTTTCAATTCCAAACCGGAATGGAAATAGACTTTCCGTCTCTCTGAACAAAACGCGGCTGGCAGCAGTAAACTCGCAAGAAAGAGCGACGCCAGACGAAAGTCCCTACGAGTTTTCTTATAAGACACGCGATCTTTTATCGCAGAGTTCGGTACCCAACGCGCTTCGCTTCGAAAGAGGCCAGACGCCAAACTGCATCCGTCTTGTCCCTGCGCAGAAGGTGACGTTGCTCGCTACCTATAGCGTCAATGTCGGCGCTGCTTTTGCTCCTTCTGCACAAGTATAGGTTGTCTGCTCAGCTGCGCTGTCCTTTCCCTGTGGCCCTGGTGCGTAACCAAAAAAAAAAAAGTGGACAAGCTTGAAGTCCTCGCAATACGAAGCTTCTTAAGCGTTTATCCCTGTGTCTATCACAATCATCCCCCAGCTCCGGAGTAACATGTGAGGTGATCAGCCAGGTTAACATCTCCAGCATATCATTAAAGCTTGTAACCTCTCTCTTTTTCTAGATTGCCATAGAAATCATCCTACGTAAACTTTTTATTTAGTTGCACGTCATGCCTCCGTGATATCAATATAGTGCTCGAGCTATAATTGAATGTCTGATATATACTGTCGTTTTCGACATTTCTTTTTCAGCGCAGCTGCTGCTATAAGAATTCAGTGCCCTTCCACTCTGTGAAGAAGGATGACCAGCGAAGCTGTGAATGTGGACCCCTGAATGGTTAACTGCACCTCCACCGCGGGTCGGCGCGGCATTGCACTATCTTCAGGACCAGCCCACGTATGAAAAATTGTTGGTCTATGTCCACGGAGACGAGATCCGCCAGAACCCAGCCATAAACAGCTTCGCTGCAGAAACGCAGTTTGGCGGTTTCCGGGAAGAAGAGCATCTAGAACGCCTGCACTGGCAACGAGCACGCAAAGGGAATAGACAACATGGCTCTTTTGCTAATCCACGCAAAGCTTCCCGCGCCTAAAACTGTCTTCCATGCTTCATTCACAGGAGAAGTCATTCGCGCTTACTGATACCTTTCTGGCTTGAGTCTTCTCTTCGGAGAAAAAGAAGCCTCCGTAAGCCGCGCTCTTCTTTCTAGATTATTTTTCGATGCAACTTCACTTATGCCGCAGCCACTGATAACCAACGATTCCAACATTCAACAACCAAGCATTGCGGTCTGCCGCCTACAGCATACGTACTCGACCACATGCACATTGTATACCGTAGGGACCCATGATATAAGCGGTATTTAGACAGTTGACTTTGCAGAGTGATCAAGGGAAGTATTGTAATGGCATAGTTTTCCACTGGTCTGGTACTTAGTCTTGCGCGAGTGGCAGTACTGTGTGCGTTGGGAAGGGCGTCATTCTTTAGCACGGCAAATTAAATTTTTCGTAGCTACCAACTTAGCGACTATGGCTATCACTCACTATCATGAAGCGACTACGAACGAGAACCCTAGCTCAGCTATTTTTGCCTCATTTCTGTGTTATGTCTCGGGGGAGCCGCCATGAGTTGTGGCACGGATGCAACTGTCCGTCCCCGCGCCTCTGCTGGGGATGGCGGCTTCAGTGGTGGCTGCGCCCAAGAGGCGAACTGGCCTCCAGAGCAGCACCGACCCAGACAATACCAGTGTCTCCTCGCTAAGCAGTGAGGACGTTACGTATGACAACTTTCAGCTTGCGACGAGCCGCAAGGCGAAACGAAGGAACACCAGGGCCTGTCTACAAGCACGTCGACTGTAGCACAGACTCGGAATACTGCAGTCAGTACGATTTCATTTGTAGAAAAACTGGCTGCCGACAACCTAAGGCGACTCAACAGACAGTGTGTCTCGGTGCTTCTTGAAGTGACGAAGCCAAATCAAGACACGGACGTCAGAGCCAACACGCGAAAATGTGTCTTAGCTATTGACGTTGCACATGAGACCGCGCTGAGCACTTTGTGAAAACTTGAGGAACTTTGCGGTATGAAGGTCGGCTTGTATATTCCTCTTGACAGTAACATCACTACTTGTGTCCTCGACGACGGGGACGTCTCCATCTCCAGCGCTGACTTGCCTATTCTGGTGAAGCCAGCCGTTGACGGCTTCGCCATAACTCATGTGTCTCGACTAGGCGCATCCCGCTGTGTGAAGTAAATTTTGAAGGGCGAATCTCTTCTCTTACACGTCAAGACTTTTGACACCCCGTGAGACGATTTATCCGAAGGCAACTCCAATGCCGCAATCTCATATGAGGCTGGGACACGTGAGGGATGTGTGCGAGAACACGAGAGTTTGCACGCGCTGCGCAGAGTCGCACGCTGCAGACTCCTGTGTAGCCACGGTTCTCAAATGCCCAGTTGCATTGGATCCCATGATGCTACCTTAAAGGACTGCCCCAAAGAGGAAAAGTAAAAGTAAGACTTGAAGCAGATGGCGAAAGACCGTTCGTCTCGTCAGGAAGCAGCTGCGGCCCTTAGAAAGCGACGTTCCCGACGCCGTCGCACTTGAAAGAACGCATACGCTTCTGTGAAAAGCGCGCCACATCCGACGACTCTTCCTCGTGTGCCCCCTAGGCCTGGAGGAGTCGAGTCTAACTCTAGCAACATAGTCGTGCCGGACAACACCAATGCTGAAGCTTGGCCCGCGATACCAAAGCTATAGCCGCCGCCACCACAGCTGAAGCCACAGCCGAAGCAACAGCCGTGTCCACAGCTTATGGCACAGCCGAAGCCGCAGCCGGAGCCACAGTCACATCAAGGTATATAGCGCATCGCGTCAGAGTTCCCAGCACCGACTCCCCATAAATTGTCCGAAGAAGACCGGCAAGTGGTTGTGATGCTTGGGCCCCTCATAAATACCCTCCGTGTACTTTCAGCAATTTGCATACGGCAAGTGGTTGTGATGCTTGGGCCCCTCATAAATACCCTCCGTGTACTTTCAGCAATTTGCATACTCCGTCCGCGCGAAGTGGAGTGCAAATGTTGGATTCTCTTAATTAAGTGCTTGCAAGTCTCAAGTAAGCCCCATGGCTCACCCGCAGACTCCTATTCGCGTAACGACCACTGGCCCTTTGGTCGTCCCAGTTGTCATCAAAGCAGATCACCAGCTAAGTAATTTGACTTTAGTATCACGGCGCCTCACTGCACGCACAGTGATCACTTCCTCTTTCCTTCTTTTTATTTCCCATTTTCCTTACCCCCAAGTGTAGGGTAGCAAACCGGACGCTCGTCTGATTTACTTGCCTGCCTTTCCTCTCTGCTTTCTCTCTCTTAACATCCCGGCCTTCCTTTTATCTTTCTCTCTTCTCTACTAATCATCAGCCTGCTTACGACCACTGTAGGGCAAAGGCTTTTCCCATACTTCTCCAATTACCCCGGTCATGTACTAATTGTGGCCATGTTGTCCCTGCAAACTTAATCTTATCCGCCCACCTAACGTTCTGCCGCCCCTGTTACACTTCCATTCCCTTGGAATGCAGTCCGTAACCTTTAATGACCATCGGTTATCTTGCCTCCTCATTACATGTCCTGCCCATGCCCATTTATTTTTCTTGATTTCAACTAAGATGTCGTTTACCCGCGTTTGTTGCCTCACCCAATCTGCTCTTTTCTGATACCTTAACGTTACACCCATCATTTCTCTTTCCATAGCTTGTTGGGTCGTCTTCAATTTAAGTAGAACCCTATTCGTAAGCCTCCAGTTTTCTGCCCCATACGTGAGTACTGGTAAGACGCAGCTGTTATACACTTTTCTCTTGAGGGATAATGGCAACCTGCTGTTTATGATCTGAAAGTGCCTGCCAAACGCACCCCAGCCCATTCTTATTCTTCTGATTATTTCAGCCGCATGATCCGGATCCGCGGTCACTACCTGCCCTAAGTAGATTTGTTTTGCCTCGCTACCTATCGTAGACTGCTGTTCTCTTCCGAGACTGTTAAACTTTACTTTAGTTTTCTGCAGATTAATTTTTAGACCCACCCTTCTGCTTTGCCTGTCCAGGTCAGTGAGAATGCATTGCAAGTGGTCCCCTGAGTTACTAAGCAAGGCAATATCATCATCGAATCGCAAGTCAATAAGTATTCTCGTATTATTGAGGGCACAGCACTTGTCAAGCTGGCAGGATGGCTAAACCACCGCTCCTACCTTTGTAGGCATGGCCGTGGATTATTGCCGTGATTTCTTGGAGCAACGTACACGAGCAGTCTACACCCTTGCTGAATCATATAGGAAACAAGGCATCTGACAACTCAGTGGACGATCTTCGGCGGACGACTGTGCCGTCAGCAACCATAACCCTACTAAAGAACCGACACGACCACGGGCACAGCAGAGGGCACTGCACTTGTCAAGGTGGCAGGATGGCTAAACAATCACTCCTACCTTTGCAGGTTGGTGTACAAACTTATCCAGTTTGTTGCAAAAGCGACAATAGATTCTTGATTGTCGTGCCGTGCCCTCGCATGTGTTGGTCTATCGTGGTGGACTGTTGGTCGACATTATTGCTGCTGTTAACTTCAGGGGATGTAGAGGAAAACCCGGGCCCGAAGACTGCTGAAATGTTACAACAAATATTGGATAATCAGAAAGAATCTGATGACAAGATGAACACGATTATAAAAGAAGTCGCTGAACTTAATATGAAGGCTGAAACAATGAACGGGCATCTCATGGCCATGCAGGAAATGCAAAAGAAAATTGAGAGACTAGAAAACATAGTTCAACAACAAGCTGAATGACTAGTGGATTATGAAAACAGAAGCAGAAGAAATAATCTACTAGTTTTCGGTGTTCCCGAGGCCAGAACTGAAAAGGAAACAGATTTGCGGGAAGTTGTAGATAACATTCTCGGAAGCTTGTTGGGGGTAGAAACTAAATCGATAGAAAGAATTCATCGCATTGGTAAACAAAGACAACGCCGGGTAAGACCAGTAATTATGAAGTTCATGGATTATCGCGAAAAAGAGAAAGTGATGCGCAACTGTAAAAAGCTAAAGGGCACTTCTTTTAGTATCAGTAATGACTACTCAAAAGAGACCGTTGATCTGAGAAAGAAATTATGGGAAAGTAGTGCGCCGGACCGAGCTAAGGGGGCACAGGTATCACTGGTGGATGATAAACTAAAGATAAATGGACGCATGTTTGTTTGGGATCAAGAGCAAAATGAACGGCGTCTGTATAAAAGCCGGAGTGACAAGGTCGATAAAGACGAAACAACTCCAACAGCAAGTGCGCATGACCGGCATGAATCCTTTGACTCGGATAGTTCTGCCAGCAGTTCAAGACAACCGCCCCACTCATAGCTACGAATTCTTGTGCAAAATGCTCGTAGCATCGTTAATAAAGTCACAGAACTAGAATATATTCTACTGGCGCATAGTCCACATGTAATATTACTTACAGAAACATGGCTGCGTGAGAGAATACGCAGTGATTGTATTGTTCCTTCCGGTTACAAATTCTTCAGGTGGGACAGAGATTCACGAGGTGGGGGTGCTGCCATCATAGTTAAAAATTCCGTCCAAGCTTCTGCGATTGAATGTAATGTTCTCGAAAGTGTATGGTGTAAGCTTACATTCGAAAACGAAATGTACCTCATTGGCGTAATACGCAGACCACCTGCGTCTTCACCAGTGTTTCTGGATCTGCTAAGCGAATTCTTGGTTGACCATGTTAACAGGAACACGAGGCTGATAATGGCCGGAGACTTTAATTTGCCGCACATTAACTGGCAACGTTTATTGCCCGGCGAGACAGAAACAGTTAGCTCAGAAAAGCTCTTGGAAATAAAATTTTTTCATGGCTTGGAACAAATTGTGCAAGAACCAACTAGGGTTACAGAAAAGTCAAAGTCATTATTGGATCCTGTTTTCCTATCGCACAACATAATAGATTATCCATTAGATATATTGGAAGGCATATCAGGCCATAAAATGTTCTCTTTAAACATACAGACCAGTGTGTGCAGTGTAGGGAGACCGTTTCTTCCGGTAAAAGTAAAAGACTTTAAACATGCAGATGACACCGCCATCATTGATTTTTTAGAATTGCAGTTAGTTACTTCGAGCAGGCATCGAAGTGCGAGTCTGTGGAGCAACTGTGGCAAAGATTTAAAAGTAGCATCATAACTTGCGTCGAGCGCTTTGTTCCAACTCGTATTAAGAAAACGCGCAAACAAAACCCCTGGATAGCACGTAGCATTATCCATATGAAACGGAAAATTAAAAGACTATGAAAACAGAAAGTGAGAACGATGGAAGTTGCAGCTATCAAAATCGAGATGAAAGAAGCTCTTGTGAAATCGAAAAAAACGGTTCTTTGATCACACGCTTGCCAACTTTCTTAAATGTTCACCACAGAAATTTTGGCCTTACTTCAGTGAAAGAAAGGAAAAAATTGAACAGATCGAATATGAAGGAAAAGTCCTGACACGAGTTGAAGATTTAGCTGAAACTTTCAATCGCTTCTTTCAGTCAGATTATACAACAGACGGAGGTGATAAGATAGGCGAATACATGAACGGCGACATGAGGACAACAATGGAACCAGCTATTATCAGCTGTAAGGTGTTTTACAATTGCTGCTTGAAGTGGACGCGAAGAAGGGAAGCGGACCGGATGGTCTACCAATTGAATTTTTCAAACGATATGCCGAATGGGTATCCTTTGACTTAGAGATAATATTTGCGAAGTCAATTGAATCTCATTCACTTCCACAAGACTGGCGCAACGCAATAGTGATCCCTGTTTTTAAGAATGGCAACCGTACGCAAGTAAACAATTACCGACCCATATCATTGACGTCAGTTTGCTGCAAGGCCCTAGAACACATTGCAAAACATATTATTAGTTTACTTGACACTAACGAGTTACTTTCCACAATCCAGCATGGATTTAGGAGCGGTCTTTCTACGGTGACACAGTTAACATAAACACTCCATGATTTATACTTTAACATGGATGCACACCTACAAACAGACGTAATAAGTGTTGATTTCAGGAAAGCTTTCGATAAAGTTTCTCACCGTAAATTGCTTTTTAAGCTCGATAAAATAGGAATAAGCAAAGAAGTAATACAATGGATAGAGGCCTATTTATCTATGCGTCAACAGTCTGTAAAGATTGAGGATTGCATTTCAAATCCATTGCGTGTGTACTCTGGGGTTCCCCAAGGTTCTGTTTTGGGACCAATACTGTTCTTGTTGTTCGTTAATGATATCGGTGCAATAGTTGAAGCGCCTGTTAAAATGAAACTTTTTGCCGATGATTGTTTGATTCATTCCCCAATAGGTTGCGAAGGTGACCAAATTAATCTGAACAGACGTTTACAGCATTAGACGAGTGGTGTATAAAATGCGACATGGAAATAAACTATAGCAAAACAACATTTACGCATATTCGCTCAAGTAGCAGCGAACTTTCCTTCATATACCACATTGGAAACCATCCTCTGAATAATGCAGCTTCTTTCAAATACTTAGGAGTCAGTATTATGCACACAATGCAATGGCATTCACACATTGATAATATATGTTCCAAGGCAAACCAAAAACTATATTTTTTAAAGAAAAAACTGGAATGCGCTACACGGGACGTGAAATTAACAGCCTACAAAACTTTTGTACGACCAGTCTTGGAGTGCGCTTGTGTTTTGTGGTCCCCTCATCAGAAAGTCCTGAAAGCAAAAATAGAAAGAATACAAAGATTGCCAGTCCGTTTCATATATGGAAAATACCGACGCATGTAGTCTGTTACAGCCTTGTTAAAATCTTGTGAACTAGAGCCTCTGGAGGAACGCAGACGTAAGCATAGGCTGAAGTTTCTTTTTAAAATCATGAGTGGGCGAACAAAAATAAACAAGGATCTATATCCACAACCTTCAGGAAGGAGATGCGATCGTCTCAACAATAGCAGAGCTATTCAACCTTATCTAACACGTACTGATGCTTTTCGTTTCTCCTTTTTTCCTGGCACGATTGAAATGTGAAACAGATTGCCTGATGCAGTTGTGAGCAACGAGAGCTCTGCCGAATTTGAAAATGCGTTAGATACTTTCTCTTGCGACGATGTATAATGGAATTTTACTACGAGCATTTTTGTTGACTTTTCTTTGCATAACTACTGTTCTTTGCTCCTTTGTTTTTTCTCGTTGTTGCTGTTAACTACCAAGAGCGCCAGTGAATTTGTATGTTGTATAGAAAGAAATTATGTATCATGTATGCTTGACACATCACCCTGCCTGTAATGACCCCAAGATCGGAATTGACAGTATCAAATAAATAAATAAATAAATAAATAAATAAATAAATAAATAAATAAATAAGAATTCTCCATTAACTCTTATCCCCAATTCTTCCCAATACAGGTCCCTGAATACCTCCTGCAAACACGCTTTGAATAGCATTGGAGAGACCGCATCTCCCTGACGCCTTCCTTTATTAAGATTTTGTTGCTTTCTTTATGGAGGACTGCGGTGGCTGTGGAGCCGCTTTAGATATCTCAATATTTTTACATACGGCTCGTCTACACCCCGATTCCGTAATGCCTCCCTGACTGCTGAGGTTTCGACTGAATCAAACGCTTTCTCGTAATCAATTATATTCTGCACATTTCTCTATTACTTGATTGATAGTGTGAATATGGTCTGTTCTTGAGTAGCCTTTACGTAATCCTGCCTGGTCCTTTGGTTGACAGAAGTCGAAGGTGTTCACGATTCTATTTGCCATTACCTTAGTAAATACTTTATAGACAACGGTCAGTAAGCTGATCGGTTTATAATCTTTCAAGTCTTTCGCGTCCCCTTTCTTATGCATTAGGATTATGTTAGCGTTCTTCCAAGATTCCGATACGCTCGAGGTCATGAGGCACTGCGTATACAGGGTGGCCAGTTTTTCTAGAACAATCTGACCATCATCCTTCAACAAATCTGCTGTTACTGATCCTCCCCAGCTGCCTCCCCCTTTGCATAGCTCCTAAGGCTTTCTATATTTCTTCCGGTGTTACTTGTGGGATTTCAAATTCCTCTAGACTATGCCCTCCTCCATTATCATCATGGGTGCCACTGGTACTGTATAAATATTGATAGAACTCCTCAGCCACTTGAAATATCTCGTCCACAGTAGTAAAGATATTGCCGGATTTGTCTCTTAACGCATACATCTGATTCTTGCCCATTCCTAGTTTCTTCTTCACTGATTTTAGGCTTCCTCCGTTCCTGAGAGCATGTTCAATACCATCCATATTATACTTCCTTATGTCAGCTGTCTTACGCTTGTTGATTAACTTCGAAAGTTCTGCCAGTTATATTCTAGCTGTAGGGTTAGATCAGATCTCTTTATCAGATCTTTCGTCTCCTGCGATAGCTTACTGGTATCCTGTCTAACGAAGCTACCACTAATCTATTGCACACTCCTTAATGATGCCCATAAGATTGTCGCTCATTGCTTGAACACTAAGGTCCTCTTCCTGTGTTAAAGCCGAATACCTGTTCTGTAGCTTGATCCGGAATTCCTTTATTTTCCCTCTTACCGCTAACCCAGTGATTGGCTTCTTATGTACCAGTTTCTTCCGTTCCCTCCTCAAGTCTAGGCTAATTCGAATCCTTGCTCTCCTATTGTCGCTGCAGCGCTCCTTGCCGAGCAGGTCCGCATCTTGTATGATGCCTACTAATAATGACAGCCCACCGTTTGGACAGGCCCTGCTGCAATCCTTTCTTTTCCCAGTCCGTTTTCTAATCACCTGGCGCCCATTTTCATTTTTCGCAGAATAACGGGACGGAGGTGCGCTCCATGTTGATAACGTTACTGCACTTCTAACGCAACAGCGTTAAGGAGCTCGTGTCGCAGAAAATCCGGTGTCGTCGGTATCGGTGTAGGCGTCGGCGGCGTTGGCCGTGAGCGATAAATCCCGCGAGGCACTTTATGAATAAAAAACAATTTGCAAGATTGCCTGGGTGGGAATCGAACCAGGGTCTCCATGGTGTGAGACGGAGACGCTACCACTCAGCCACAAATTCGGTGCTTGAAAGCGGTACAAAAGCGCCTCTAGTGAATGCGGTGTTGCTTTAGAAACGTGCCGTACAAAGTTATATTGCGGTGTATATCGGTATTTATGAGCATGTAACTTACAGAAGTCGCAGTTACACGAGTAGCGAAGTACGTTTCCGCTACATTTCTTCTGCGCTTTGCGCACACGCAGAGCCATCTTGCGGCAAACAGAGAAGACCCCCTCCTCGCAATGTGCGGCGCTGCCCCGGCACGTGGCGCGCCACTCGCCCGCTTCTCCCCTTTGGGCCGTGTGGGGACCGGTGCGAGGATGCCCCACTACCCTCGCGTTTAATAAGTTTTCTCGCTCTCTCCCCTTCCAACTTCACTCGTCACTCGCACCCTCGCGTTTTGGTGACGTGGCTTCTCTTTCCGCTCACAGCGCGATTCCTAGGTGCAGCGTCCGATGCGTGACGCCTCTGACCTGATCGCTGCGCCGTAGCGCGTCTGGTGGGAAAGCGTCCCTGCGATGTGTGCCGAGCTGCTTCCGAGGAGTCATGCGTCTGCGTGATGCTCCCACGCAAGATAGAGGACGATCCCATCGAGGCGTCAGCCCGGCTTTCCGTGCTAATCAAGACGTTTGGCTTGTGGATAATTTCTCCCTCCGAGACACCGAGTTCTTTGGTTTGTTCCGCTTGCTCAGGAGCACGTTTCGTTGCCACGCCGAGCGCTGCGTTGCTCTGTGCTCACCGCGTGATTGGTGGGTGCAAAGTCCGATGCAGGGCGCCTCATAAGTGATCGCTGCGCCATAGCGCAATATGTTACACCCCTTGGCGGGTCGACGGGAACGCTATCGCGTTCCACTCTTTAAGGTGAAGCTTAAGCGTCCTTCAATTTTTAAATGCGTTAAGCATTTCTATGCCTACCCAATAAGGGAAGTCATCCGCCCGTGCATCCGTAATCTTAGACAAATCGCTGTAAAGAAAGCGATCTATGAAGCAAAATAAATTCGAAAGGATAAGCGTTGAAAACGGTGAGTTTCGAACCCATTACCCCATGCTCAGAAGCCGAGTCTTTTGCCCACTGGGCGAAACACCCGCGCTTGTGGAAGGTTAATATATCCGAATCATATGAATGTGTTGTGCCGGCGGTTCAAAACAAATGTCGAAGGAAAACAGTTTCTGTGAAGGCTTCGTTCAAAGATTTGGTGATGTTGGAATGAAAGTCATCTCTAGGACACCATGTGGAGCCGACTTGGAGCGTTATAGACAATAGAAAAATACCGATTTCGCCACAACTTGATGCCAAACACACCGCATCCCCGATGTGTCTCGGTGGTCGCGTGATGCACCTGGCGTTGGGGCGTTCCTTCACCGATCGAAATGGAACCGATCCCTGAGGGCACATGCGCTTCATGTCGCGCACTACTCACAGCTAAGCAGTCAATGAAATTATAGGAATCATAAGGAGTGAGGAGAGCATGTCCCTATGTGTGGGCAGCGCAACTCGGACGAAAGACGACAGGAAGTACACAATACGAGCGCAGACTAACAAATAGTTCATTTTTTCCGACAAGGGACTATTATACAGAAAATGTAAACACGTGGAAAGTGACGTTTACAAGGGTCTTAGCTTATCTTGCCATTCAGTGATGAGAGGTTATATAGGTTTCAACACGGTTAACAATGGTTCGACGCCGATGGATAAGGTGCTAAAGAGCGATAAGTGCTTAAAATGGTCGCAATAATTATGATAATGTTAGTAAGTACCAATAAAGATTAAGGGTCGCATGAAGTTCAATGAGGTTGACAAGGACCGATAAGATTTTACAAGAGTCCGATCATGTGCGATAAGGTTGGTAAGAATAGATAACTGTTGATAAGGATGGACTCGATTGCGATAAAATTGATACCGACCGAGAAAAGCTGATGAAGCTCGGATCGAGTCCTTTAAGGTCGGTAACGACCAATGAGCGTTGATAAGCGTTAATAATGGTCGGGTCAAGTTTCACACCACTGATAATGACACCGAGCTGGGTGGAGATGAGCAAGTGGCGAAATGCTTACACATGCTTAGACGAATCCCAGAGGAGCTTCTACTTGAAGTTTTCTCATTCATATAAAAGAATTTTTCACTATTATTACGACTACCATTACTCGAGCACCACCTCCGAGCGCAGGCGTAAAAGAACTTTGCCACCGGCATCTTCTACCCAACAGTGACAGTAGTTTCCGCTTATTTTTCAAACCGATCAGAGAATTTATTGTCGCAATGTCTCTTTCGGCGACCCTGGTCTCCATCTTGGCGCTAGAAACAACGTCCCCCGCGACCGACTAGTGGGAGCACAACCGAAGGCCTCGACAGCTTCGCTGATTTTAATGTTCGCACAACAGCAGCAATAGCTTTTACAACGTTTCCGGGCAAATCAGAGGGGTCACTGTTGTGACGTTCGCAGTCGCTCTGCACTTCAACATGTGCATCAATGTATTCCTCTGCTGCCAAGTGTGTCTCAGACGGCTTGGATAGCTAGAAGTATT
This sequence comes from Dermacentor variabilis, assembly GCF_050947875.1. NCBI lineage: Eukaryota > Metazoa > Arthropoda > Arachnida > Ixodida > Ixodidae > Dermacentor > Dermacentor variabilis. The sequence goes on from NC_134572.1 coordinate 72,571,040, forward strand.
CTGTAGCACTGGGTGCTTTCTACTTCGCTAACAAGTGGTCTCACCTTCACTGAGGCAGGTTCTGGTCAACGTATCACTCATTTGGCATGGCGTTGAATTGAAGTGAGGTGCTCTCAATCAACAGCATTGGAATGGCTTAGTCACGTAAGTAACTCACAACGCGGGTTCTTTGAAGTTGTGAGCTTTCTAAAATTTCATGCTTTTAGGCAAGTTGGTTCATGATCTTCAGACTACTAAGTTTGCAAAAACAAACGCGTGATATGGTGTCAAAACAAGATACTATAAATCGTCGGAAGCTTCACTATCAGGAACGGCTACCGTGGACCTCTGCGGCTTTTCTGGGCACTGCCGTACCAAACCTATGTAAAAAAAAAATTTCCGAGCTCCCCGATGCTTACTTCTTGATAGCTGCTTGATGGGTTGAAACGTAGGTCGAATCTGTACACGACCATGGAGAACTTGAATCTTCTTTCAAGGACACTGGATTTTCGGTAGGAAAATGTTTGGCACTCCACTGAAGTTTTTTGCACATACCAATTTGTTACGCGAGTGTTAGACATTTTATCAGTACTTTTGAACCGTTGGAAATCCCTTGCGTGGATGGACTGCCCAGTGGGTGTGCGGTTGACTCTGCGGAGTCAAGGCGCAATAAAACCCTTAAATATGGCAAAACACAGACCTTCCAATTCCGTCGTCTCTCCTTCGCGGAAGCTTAAGGGACGCATGAAACGCTTGCGCCCCATTTAACTGTGTGGCCTGTTAAGTCTTACACATGTTAAAGACGAAATCCTTCGGTGAAGTAGCTGCCAGCATGGCGTTACTAGGTTAAATTCGTCTGTCGCTAACGTCATTCTCTTTCTGAATGCGAAGAATTGAGGGAAAGCCAGCCACAACAACCTTCCTCCAGGGCAAGTACTAGGCGGGGTGCAGCAGAGTGAAAGGGTCCAGTGGATGTCATTCAAACTACCCCAGCATGTGTTCACATCATCTGACTATATCGGGTGTCGCAGCTTACGTTAGCCGAGCTGTTCAAAAACAACCACAACAAATCCGAGGGCACCTAATCCCTTCTTATGAGTTACGTATGCGAAAGCGTTAATGTCCAATTGAACGTCGCTGACCCAGCAGTTTTTTTCTTTTTTTCCGCGCACTCTGCTCCGTCGAGCCGCAGTTTGTAACGTGGCGTAGCATGCAACAGCACTTTGTGAAGGCGTGCTGGTGAGGTGGCATCACAGCCAATGTGAATTTAGGTGTCGTTTCGCTGCTCCGGGCGACAGACTCGGGCTTCCACGCTCAATGGGCCGTTTTACGCTTTCGCATAAAAAAAAGAAGATTAAGCAAACAGCTGCAAAATACGATTTTAAAACTTACGGTGTTCGGTTTTCAGACCTCTGACGACCCACCGCCGTAAGTCTTATCATTGTACCTTGCACTATGCTTTCTTAACATGTTCCTTCTCCTTGAACAGCTTGGTTAACGTTAGCAGGGGCGAACGGCATATATTGGAGTCATCGCAGTATGCATAAAGACTATTTCACACCAATTTATAAAAGAAGTTAATAACACTGAAGAAGTGGCAGCAACTGCCTTGCTATAAACGCAAATACTCGTGGTTTTTAACCGCTCATATTTCCAAATACCACTCGTCCTATACCGTTTCTGTGGTCGGCTCACGTATAGATGAAGCGAGCTTCCCGCACACAGGGAAATCGCCTTCACGTGCAGATCTTGCGGTATTGAAGAACGCATGCTCCGAGCGCAAATATTTTGCACACGTCCCTGCGGAAGCAGCACGCTAGTTCGTTTTCCATTTCTGCGTTGCGTCACCTGCATTTACGTGGAGAGCTCAGGCGGCAAGCGGATACTTCGCTCTAAAGTGTTGCCTACAACCACCTCGTCGCTATTTGCGACACGAACTGTGATATGTCTTTCGCCTAACTCTGGCTGCGGCTCGTCTTGGATGATCTTAGCCCAACGGTTGCACTGCCTGCTCTGCGCACGTAGCGGGCTCCTGAGTAGCACGAGGGACGAAAATGCGAAAGCAAGTTGCGGCCATGAGCCCCCTGAAGAACGAAGCACCGGACTTTCGCAACAACTCCGGATGGTGACATTTATGTAGGCCTAAACAATATGCTTGCTGGCATCCGGCATGCTGATCACGCGTCCTGTTGTCGCTACTGCGTTTCCTAAACGTCAGCTTACGTGACTTTCTAGAGAAAGCATGTGTCCTTCACAGTGCTCGGTACACGCTTATTGTGTCTAATCATCAACCGCACCAAAGATTTTGAGGGTCGAACGCCGAGCAGATTCGGCAAATTGTTAGCTGGAAGGTCACCATATCTTGCAGGCCCGCGACAGATTCATTAGCATAGCCAACTGCTGCTTAATCTGGTTAGTTTTCAGTAACATCATGCAGGTTAACATCTCCTGGGGAAAAACGTAGTGCACAAGCAGGAGAAAACTGCTCCCGTTACCTTAATTCATCGCTCATAGCATACTTAGAAACACATTAACATTATTTGATGTTATTTAATTTTCGTGTTTCTTTTTTACATTTGACATCTATTTCGCTCCTTTTTCTAGCTCTCTTTGAGCTGAGGCTTCACGACAGACTTTAATAATTATCGAAGTTCTTGGTCTATAAAGAAAAATAAAAGTGCTTAGCACTTACAGATTTGCCAAAGAGATGAAGGAAGGCTAGCCAGGTTGAACTTCATTTGCTACAACACACTAGTGGGAGGCGAAAGAACTAAGAGAAGAAGGAAAAAAAAAAGAAGAAAGATAAGAGCAGATAGTCGCGCACTCGCAGTTTATATTATTTAAACTGAATGCGTAAGCAGACTCTTGAACGCTACGCCTTTGTCTTAAGATGTGCCACAGTAACCAATGAAAAATAAGGACGTTTTCAATAATCATTATTCTTCTTTTCATTTGTGAACATTTTTTCACAACCAGGCGGCCTCTAAATGCCGGGCTGTGCTACTTCCTGCGGTTTTGCAATGTTCAACAAACGAACACCAGTTTGTTCTCATGGAATCCCGGAGCTTTGTGCCCTACACTGATTTCTTTTATAAATATTGGTTAAAAAAAACGAGCCCCAAAATCACTAAATCACGTTGCGATTTTCTTCCCGCGGCCATAAACAGTAACAAACTGTGCGTTCGGACGGGTGGTACGCCATCCAGGGCTCTTTCCGGCAGATGACGAACCGTACTAGTCAGAGGAGAAACGAAATGAGATTTGCTAAACTGACGGCGAGTAACCGAAGACGAATAATACCGCAACAAAGAATAACCTGCGAGGAAAGAAAGGCGCGACGGAAATTGGAGAACTTGTGCCTAGGCGCGAGAAGAATCGACGAGGCGACCAATACCGTCCTCCACCACAGTTGGTTTCCTGGAACCCTAGCCAGAAGGTTTCGTTCTTAGCATTCTTTTCTTTATTTATTTATCTCTCTCTCTTTCTCTTTTTGTCTTTCGCGCCTAAGCGGCTCGTATCGAACGCGAGTACACCAGTCACAGTGAGCAAGGACGTCGGCACCGCTTCGTTAGCCGTCGACAATGGGCCGCACTTTTTCTTCTTTAATCTTTATTAACGACGACACATTTAGGCCCCTTCCTTTTCCCGAAGTCAGAAGAGGGAAAGGATGCGAAGGAATAACAAACGGAAGACTGCGCAGCGACTAAAGGGCGAATGCTATCACCGGGAACTGAAATAGGCTTTCTTTTTTTCCTCCCTCCCTTCCACATCCTCACTTCCAGCTTCAGTGTCACGGTCTTACAGACTCCACCTTTTTCCTTCGTCACAGGCGAACGATGAGAGATTCGCAGGGTAAATATTTGCCTTCGATCCGTGCGCGCGCACGTCCTGGCGGGCCGCCTGTCCGTAGACAAGTGGTGCTGGGAGGGTACGGGGGCCGATTCGGTGGGGCTGCGTCCACACGCTCGCTCGCACCAAGCGAAGGCCTCGCCGGTCAATCAATGGATTCCCATTCGAAAGCGGCGGCGGCTCCGGAGACACGGCGCTCCCGGGTGTGAAGGGACGCGCCGAATCCACGCGCGCAGTTATAGGCACGTGGAGACCGGCGCGTTAGGTTAAATCCGAGGAGGGAACGCGGAATCGGCAGAAGCCTCACGGCGACTCGGTCTCGAGGGAAACACGTGAACGCGTGGATTTGATCCAGATGCTATCGACGTTAACGCGCGCTTGTTTACTTAATTATATTTTTTTATTCAGAAGGCTGTCATAAAGCGCAGTAAGTAAACAAAAAAAGAAACATGAGTCATTCCACTCTGTGAAGGTGGTTAACGAGTGAAGCTGTTGAGCACACAACACGGAGATGACACATAATTTTCAACAGAGGCACGAACTAATAATATTTGGGGTTTTACGTGCCAAAACCACTTTCTGATTATGAGGCACGCCATAGTGGAGGACTCCGGAAATTTTGACCACCTGGGGTTCTTTAACGTGCACCTAATTCTAAGCACACGGGTGTTTTCGCATTTCGCCCCCATCGAAATGCGGCCGCCATGGCCGGGATTCGATCTCGCGACCTCGTGCTCAGCAGCCCAACACCATAGCCACTGAGCAACCACGGCGGGTCGAGGCACGAACTCATTTATAGTCTTGGTGGGTGGTCATCGTGACGAAGGGTACGCACACTCGTTTATTGTCTCGATCGGTGGTCACTATTTCATTCGCAACTGCAATCGCATTCTTTGACAATGTCAAATCGATGCCGTAGGCCGCTTGGTGGTCGGTTGGACCGGGTCGGTGTGGCATCGCAATGGATATGTCTGCAACACGGAATGCGTAAACCGTCCCCTTTTGGGTAGCGACACATCCACGCAAAGTGAGTAGCCATGAACCTTACAATACTGTGAATCATTGCTATTTTTGTTTGCTTACGGGGGTATAAGCCATTGCTCACCGGGGTATGAGCCATTGATTATGACAGTTTTCACCATGCTGTTCTGTATGTAGTAGGCGTGATTAGAAAGAATTTAGGCCCTGTTCGCTTCACTTTGCTGGGTGCTTGTAGCCTCTGCCTCACGGGGCTATGAGCCATTGCTTTTGTTTTGCTAGCGTACGGGAGCATGAATTCTTACAAGGGTATGAGCCATTGATGATGGTAGTTTTTGTTCACGGAGAAAGGATGGAACCCTAGCCATATACAGCTTCGCTGTAAAAGGACTAGAATTGAATGTTGCCTTTATAGCGGTACATGTCTATGCTCAAATAATTATCCCAAAGTTCAAGTGCCAGCTAATAATGCGGCAATATATCGGCAGTGCCGCGCTAAGAAAAAAAAGAAAGAAAAATAATGGGGAAGAAATAAAGAAGATTTCACATCCTGGGGTTCCTGGCAGGCACCTAGATCAAAATACGGAGCGTTTTTTTTTTTTGCACTTTGCTCCCATGGCCGGGAGTGCGGCCACCGTGGGCGGAAGTCGAACCCGCGACCTCAAGCTCAGCAACTTAAAGCCATAGCCACTGAGCCACCGCAGCGAGTAGAAAATAAAAGAAACCTGGACCCTGCTCAACTTAGAGTGACAAAATTTCGAGGTGGTGCAGAGATTCGGACAAATTTTCACCATCCGTGTTCCTGAACGGACACTCCTAGTAATAATTTTTTATTCACAATATCAGAGATAATGCATACGCACTCGAAGCCTCAAAGTGCAGAGGACATTTCCCTGTACGGCCGCCAAAACATTTACTTTAATCCCGGGCTCAGTGACAAAATTCTGATCAATTTGTCTTACTTATTTGTTAGTATTATTTTCTTGCAAATTTCGCAGTTGTGAAACTTAAGCGATACCAATTGCAGCTGCCTCTAACGGTGGTAGTGTTCTTCCGTTTCCCAACATGGTCGCCTCAGCTGCGGGCATCAAATCTCCTTGACTTCGGGGTCAGAAGCAGAACTTACAACAGCGTTTACAAGAGGAACCTTTAAAGCCTTGTACGCTGAGACAGCGATGAGACATGACGACGGCAACTTCGTCTTCGTAGAAAGTGTTGTAGGTTTAGCCTACCGTTTAAAAAGTACCAAGTATCCTGCAAAACTTAAAGAGCATTGGAGGCCGTGCCTTTTCTGTCTATATACCCAGTGAAGCAGTGCACAGTGAACTGTGCGCTGCCTACATGAAAACAAACATGGCAGCAGGTTTCGCCTTGCGCACAAAATAATACCTCCTCATTGTCGTATTTATAGACTCGTTCAAGTTCAATAAATATTGATGTTTCGTTACGAGCCATCCCGCATAATTGACAAGATAAGTGACAATACGACACTGTTCTCCGAAGTCGCCCTTGTCTCTGGACGAGCGCTAGCCAAGCAAGGCAACGGAAGCTTTGTTGTAATTAAAGCGAGAGGCACCATTCAAGGAAGCAAACTTATCGGCATTGCTAGAGATAATCTGAATTAAAATTTTAATTAAACTGTGGCGTTGAACGTCCAAAACGGCACAGTGGGACAGGAATTTTTACCACCTGAGGCTCTTTCGCGTGCATCTAAATCTAAGTACATGAACGTATATGCATATCGCCTGCACTGAATGCCGCTGCTGCTGCGGCTGGAAATCGAACCCTGGACATAACTTGCATTTATGGTGTTTTTTTTAACTTCTTCCAAACATAGTGAGGCCGATTTTGGGTGCAAGCGAAATGTCGCATAATAGGACATATTCTTTCCAGACCGCTCCAGGATTGCGTTCCACCTCCCGACGATCGACACTGGCAGGAAATTCTTGCCGACAGTATGAATTAATGCATCAGTCCACGTGGCGAAGAGATGCGTGCAGTAAAAAAAAGCCTACAGTAGCAATGCCAGGTCGCAATAACATCATCCGTATTGAAGGACGCAGAGAGGGAATGCAGAAAGACGCCGTAGTAACTCTAACGTCACGGCCTTGCTACCCGGGAACCGCATGCGTATATACGTCACGACGATAGCGCTCATAAATGTGTAATCACCAACGCGGTTCTAGGCGTACCAGAAATATTGGCGTTTCGCCAACGGAAAAACAAAAGAGGTAGCCGGTAGCACGTCACCAACAATATTAATTATACAGAGTGATACTAAACACAGCTTCTATAGCTTACGCACACACTTCCCTGCATATGGGCATAACATATGCTCTGGTATCAGGGAGAAGGCGAATGTAAGAAAAACATAAACGGCTCGCGCCGACGGTCATGCGATAGAGAAATTTAAAGTGAATGATAACAAATAAAAAATGAAGAGCGAAAGAACCACTTATCTTTTCCGAAGACCACGCCATCCGGAAACAATTCCTCATGCGAAGTGGCTAATAATTATAAAGCGGAGGAAATAAGAGATCTGAAAGAGCTGCGGTAATATGTAATCAAGATAAGAGCGCCATGAAGGCTAGGATGAAAACAAAACGCCAACGCAATCATAGGCGTCTAATATTTAATATTGTTTTTTTTTATCTCGCTCTCACTTTTTGTTAGCTCGCGTCGCCAAGAGCGGGGAAGCGATCAATACTGATGACGTTCACCCGGGTGAGACAGGGATCCCAGCTCGCTCGGTCCGCAGCGATCCCAATATTAAAACCCGATCACGATTCAGGAAGACGAGAGGGTGAGTTAGAGCGAGCACACCTTCGAAGTGGCCGATATGGTGTCCTTTGTTTTGCTGTTATTCCATCGTAGTTTCGCGCACGGCTCTGCAGTGATCCGGAGGTGGTGCTTGTTTTCGCCACCGAAAAAATGGACCCCCACCCCCATATATAGCTCCCTCCCTCTCAACTGTCGACGGTTCAAAAAGGTACGAGGGAACAGCTGTTGTTGGTAAGCTTGTTAGCGATACTGTTTCAGTTATGCACCCAATTATTAGGGCGAAAGCATTAAGTTGCTCATCAGACGGTGGCCTTGAAAACGCGGTGTGCGGTACAAAAAACTCATCTGAACTCGACTCGCGTAGAGAACTCGCCTCGCGCAACACGCTCGTGTCACTGCTCGCGCGTTCGTCGTCTTCTTCTTCGTATGTCGCTCATCATTCCAAAAAGAAAACAAAGTGATAATTTAATTAGGATAGAGTTAATTCAGGCACTTCAAACCAAGGCCTTCGGTGGGAGTCGAACCCTCGAGCTTATGTGCGAGTCGAACCCAAAACCATGCTGTTCATTGGGACGAAGTTACTTAGGACAGAATTAATTAAGGTAGCGTCAATTAAGACCTCGAACTGACAACTTCTGGTGGGAGAAAACACGTAATAAGAAGTAACAACGCATTTGATCGAGAATGTCAAGTAATTTAATGAAAGTCCCTTGAGCGCGCACGCTTCCGCCTTCATCCTCATTGGCGTATGCTAAAGTGACTGTCAATATTTCTTATTCGAAGCCCACACGTCTGGTGCGTTCTTCCAAATAAGTACGTGGCATGCATGTAGTTCTCAAAGTGGGACCTACAGTCAACGACATCGAGCTCACATGGGCAGCATGCAAATTACAACCGGGGCAGGTGGAGAATCACGAAACATGGCGAGAAGCGAGTCGAGGTTCACGGTCATATATGCGACGTCGGTATTCATTACGGTGCCAATTGCGGTGCTGGTCCGCAGTGATAAGCAGATGATTGGTGTTATTGCGATTGCGATGTACGACTAACAATACGATTAGGTAAGAAAATGAAGCAATATGGGAGCCGTATGATTGTTTGCCGTCAGTACCAGGGCCGCAGCGTCGTGCTTCCCTGGTATTGACGGTGGTTTAGAATGTATCCAGAGACGGCGCAGTGCGCATGGCTGCAAAAGCGACAAAGCCAAAGTCGTAAACCAAGGAAGCTCAGATATCTGTTGATATCACGGCTGCCCTTACTGCAGAACGCGAAGATCTGACACCGGGAAGGTCTGACACAGCGCTTAGCGTTGAATTTTACTACCGCATACAACCTTCGAATACCAGGTATTTGCCCGATGTGCTATGTATTTACAAAGCGTTTTTTTTTTTGTTTCCTGGCTGGTACATATTGAACTCGTTGTGGCGAAACTTTCGTGTAGGGACGCATATGCACTTATGCATGCATTTAGCGTGGCTACAGAACAAAGGGCACACGTAGTCACGGTTAGGTTTGCTTGAGCAATACAACTTGCCATGGTGACGTGGTGGCTTTCGCGTTTCGCTGCTAAGCGTGAGGGCATGGGATGAAATCCCAGGCGCCGTTGTACCGTGCACTGGGCGCTCGTTAAATAACCCCAGATGGTTAAAATTATTCCGGAGTCCCAAATTAAGCCGTGCCTCACAAGCATATCATGGTTATGGCGCGGGAGAGATCAGAATTTAATTTTAATGCGCCCTACCACAAATCGGTCCAATTTGTTAGCGTTTTCTAGCTATATATTGGTAATATAAAGAAATGAAATGATATGAAAACAAGAGATTGATTTCATTTGCAGTCAGCAATGGACATTCAGGTGTCATTTTAATATTTCCAGGAAAGGCATTAACGTTTGACTTGGATTACCCTCGTCTGCCATAGCACTTTTATTATGGAAAGAACATCACCGAGCTTTGACATTTCCTCCCTCTCATTTGTTAACCGCAGCCAGGATGAGAGTTCGCAGTTTTCATTTTTTTCTTGTCAAAGGTTCCCATATTATCTTAGAATTTGTGCGGTTCGGGCTATCGAATTACTTAACTCGAGGTTACGAATTGCGGAACCACGAAGCGCTGAAACGGGTGTTACTTTAGCTGTACTGTACACACCACTTCACGTCCACGAGATACCCGCTTCAAGTAAAACTCTTGCTTGGGCTAGTTGGTTCATGCTTGAAGTAGTAAAGGCAAGGCGCAGAAGACCAGGACTCAGGAAGAAGAACACAAACGACAGGACCGGCGCCTGTCCTGTCCGGTCCTTTCGTTTGTGTTCTTCTTCCCGAGTCCTGGTCTTCTGCGCTTTGCCTTTACTACTTCAAATACCCGCTTCATATAGATTCATTTTTTTACAACAGAAATAATTGGTTCAGAGCTGTTTTATTATCTCCCTGTTATTGCTGTCATCAGCGCAGACTCGCTTGAGTGAAAGCCGTGCTTGTTCGTGCGCAAAGAAAGTTTGGGCGCCTGCTAAATAAGTTCACGCAGCCGACCGAGTTAAGGTCATTGCTGCGCGAACGAGGTCCAGGCGTCAGGAGACTTGTTATTCACTGTACGCTGAGCCCCTGCCACATTGGACGTACCGGAGGATGACACACCGGCTGCAGAGAGAGAGAGAGAGAGATGGCGAGTGCAAAGAGAAATAAAGAACACAGCATCGTTGAATAACGATATCACAAAGATGAGCCGCGGGCACGTGCACAGAGCCAACGCTGGGACTGCAAGTGCGCCCCGCACGCATTATGCGCAGGCGCGTCTACGAAATTGTCTCGCGAAGTCGGCGGGAGAAGGAAGATGAGGAGCGTTCACAACTGGAAAGAATACAAAAGGCGTTGAGGAATGAAGGAGCGGCGGCTGGATAAGCGCACCTGTTAGCGAGCATGACGCTGGGCAGGTGGAAGCTACCGTGCCTGGCGCCTGGTGATGACGATGCGGCGGTGGTGGGCATGTAGGGCGACGAAGAGAGCTGCAAGTGGTGAGGGAAGAGTGTTGGGGGCGAGGGGGGGGCGGTCCTAGGTGAAAGGCTGGGCACCGACGCCCAGCCCATAATGACCGCCGCTGCCATGCACGCAGCCAGGCGTACGGAATTAAGTGACGACAGCAGGCACGCTTCGTTCGGTACGGTAAAACACAAATTCGAATAAAAGAAGAAACAGAACGAAAACAAAAAAGGCTGTACGTTCTCGATGGTCCAATAACCATGCCTGGGGAATGTGTTGCTCGAGCATCACAGGCCTTCGCGAAGAGGCCGGTTCTTTCTTTCTTTTTTCTTTCTTTTACGAAAGTTGCGCGGACGAGAATAGGGAGCCTTTAGATTGACATGCAGTCCTAACGGTGGTATATTATTCACTCTTACTAAGGCGAAGCGGATAGGAGTAGAACCAGTAGCGAGATAAGGAAAACTTGTATTTAACCATAGGTATTATGAAACTGTCGCTAGGCCGTCCAGGGGCCCTATAACATAAAACTATTCCAATATGTTTTTATTCCAATCTACTGACGTCAAATTTGTGTAACCACTGACGCAAGCACCGGGCGGTCACTCACAGGGTTGTTTGAACAGACCAATCAAATGCTCTCCTCGTTCATAGGAGGTCACTTTTGTCTGCTTGAAAAACGAATAACATTGCCTACACTGAGCGGCTTGTCGTATTTAATTGGCTGACAAGAGGCGAGGAGAACGTTCAAGTGGAGAGGGATTCGCGGGGGCAGAGCAAGTGCACTGAAAATCGATAACCGGATGAAGAGAGTGGTGCCGCCGTCTGCGATTGGTCATCTTTCCCTTACTTAGCTTGCGGTGGCTGGTCGAAAATCGCGGCGGCATGCAACGGAAGCTTAAGAATGACGCTAAAATGGATCCTCAGCAAAGAAGAGTTGGTAGAATGAGGTCGTAAACGTGCCGAAAGTGCCCGAAAACGTTACACGGCCACGCAAGAAGATTTATTATACGCAGATAAACCCATGCTCTCCGGAAGGCGCGAGTAGCCAGCGCCTGAGCGATCGGCGGCAGCCATCTTTTATTCCTTTCGGAACGGGGCAGCCTGCGGCTATTCAGAAGAAAATTCAGTTTTGTTCGGCATATTAATGCATCTTTAATGCGCACACGTCACTCTGACGCGGAGAGTTTTGGCGGTTTTGTGACATCGCGTGACAGGCGGTGATGACTAGGCAGGTGATGGGGGTGCAGCCCGAAAACTTTTTACCAATAGCCGGGGGCTAATCGCGAAAACGCGTTGAATCAAAATTAACTGTTTTTCTTTTTTTGGTCAGATCATGCATAATCAGTGTGTACACATCATATCAGATGGGCAGGTATCGCCGTTTTCGTGACGTCGCGTGACAGGCAGGTAAAGTGGGGTGGTCCAAAAAAGTTTTTGACCAATCGCGGAGGGCTGATAGCAGAATTGGAATAGAAAAGTTTGGAATAGTTTTACGTTATAGCGCCCCAGGTGTCCTGATTAACCAGGAAAATACACCATCTAAAGCATAATCGCTGGCCAAATCCGCCAGTACGGGATATCGACGCGTGTACTTGTATAACCGTTTCCCATGGACCGCATTCCCCCCGCTAACAGGTTAAACGTATCGCCCAGCGCAAGACACGCCTGCATAATTTGGAACATACTCGAATGTTATAATTGTTCCTACCTGTTGTGTATGTTCTCACTGAAACTTGTGTGATCAGATTGTGTGCGCGGCGCGAGAAATGTTGCGCTGTCTGGAAGGTATACGAACACCAGCGATTACACTAGAACCTTCGACGAGTCGTGTATGAAAACCAACGAACTTGACCCGCAGATCCGATTTTTGATGATCGCCGACTGTGCTCGCCGTTGTTATTGTGCTTTCAATGTCACTTGCTTTAGATTGAGAGCGCAGCTCTTGGACGCCTGTTCCTGCAGCGAGCGTCGGCGTAACGAAGCGAACGAGCACAGCAGCGAAGGATGAAAGAGCGAACGCGGAGCGGCATATGAAAGACAGGAGCCGCGAACGGCGGAGACAAATGGGAGCGGCCCTTTCACTGATGTACACGCGGGAAACTGGTGTCATGGGGACGCGCCCGATCATTCGATGCGCACTCCTATCTGGCCTCAGCTGCACCGCTAGTTTCGTACTGTAATCTGCTCACGTCAGCTCCCACGCGAGCTTGTTTTGGTTTGCTTGGTTTGGTCTCGTTAGCACTTGTTTTGATTGTCATGGTTTGAAATTGTTTTTTTACAGTGATGAATCTAAACAGAGACGTCCTGATGGAAAGGCTTTTTGGAGCCAGTGCGCCATACCCGATTCTGTACGACAGGACGGACCCTGAATGTAAGAATACGGAGGCGACACCTAGTACATCATTCTCCTTGACTGAGAGCAGACAGCACACCGACGTGATTATGATCAGTGCCAACAACGTCGTCATTTCCACAAGGTGTTGCATGCGTTAAGAACGAATGACAAAGAACGTAAACACAGCGCCGACCTGTCAGCAGACGAAGAAAAAAGCACGCGACATCTTGCACCTACAGAGTGCAAGCTAGATTTTCATGCTGTCTCGTAATTGCCGCAACGGCTCGCCGCTCCGGCTGTCACGCAGCTGCCGCAGCTGCGTTTTAACGCCGACGGCGTGCCGCGCGCGTTTTACCGCTAGTGTGTGTGAAGATTTCTGCGGCGACGATCGCTCCAAGATAGCGCCAGAGTGGCGCGCGTCGTGTGTTCACCGATGACACCGTCGATAAGGCATGCGTCAAATGCATCAAAACAAAGCACTGCATGAGTGAAGGTCTGTCTGCGGCGGCTGCTCCGAATCGCGCCCACGCGTCACCTGCCTGCTGCATCTCGCGATCAGCGAGGCAGTCGCGCACATTTACAGCTTCTTACAACGCGCCTGTGTACGAGACCGCTTGTCCGCGCCAGTCATTATATCGCTAAATAAAAACGCATAGAGCTGGGCTGAAATTTCGCATTAGGGAGTATCGCAATCGTCGGTGAATGTTTTGCTGTGTTCTTTACCGTCACGACTACGTGACAATATATAGAAGAAATCTAGCATTGCAAGACATGCCATATGTAGCCTGCTCAAACGAATCGCCCAGAAATTATACCACGTTTTCAACATGCGTCAGCACCTCTCACAGACTGCTGCTATCGACTCTTACGCAGCGCGATCCTGCAGGAATCTGATCCAGAAATGGAAGCGGCCAGCAATTGGTATACTACAAAGTTAGGCGCAAAACAGAAATGCGTGGCGCATGGAGAAGTTAGAAGGAAGCCCACTGAGTGCGTTAAGAGCACGCGTGTCCGCGCGTGTGTCTGTAGGTGTGTGTGTTTACACGTTTTATCGTTGCATTCCGAAGAAACACCGATCATCCTATGTCGCACCACGACGGATTTACTGGTCCACTCTCTCGTATATACAGACGCACATAGAGTGCAAAACCTCAAGCACTCCATTTACACGATAGAATGACTCGGCTAGTGTTCGTACCAGTGCCTGGCGCTTGCTATCATAACAGTACAGAAATTACAACGCACATTAGTGCGGCATGTTGCACTCCGGAAAAAAGGCGAGGAGAAACTCGTTTTTACTGGTCAGTACCGGCGCTCAAAAAAAAAAAAACTTTTTATTACTCACGTGCATTAATCGCGGGCAATTGGATCTATTGACAAGTACACCGCTCCCTTTGGTAAGTTTGAAATTGCGTGCGCCCGATAAGAACAAGTTCAAGCAGGAGTTCAAATGGAAACGCCGCCACCGTGCACATGACACGTATACGGTTACTATAAATTCCGGTTGTGGCTTGGAGTTGCCTTCACGAATGCCTACTCAGCACTAATTGGAATGGCTGATAGTCCTACATGTGATGTTTGCGGATGCAACGAGAACATTGACCACATTGACCACTTATTGCGCCATTGTCCTCAATTTCAAGCACAAGGACAATCTTTGCCCAACACATTCAGGAAATTCGATGATCGTCCTCTGAGTGAACAGACATTACTAGAGCACCATCCCCACCGATCATCGGCTCAGAAGGCAGTGAAGGCACTTTTGTGCTTTCTCAGAACGTCTCGTTTTGCGAGAGTGGCTTTAACTCAAGTACTGTCCATACACGTATCTACACCTTCTCTCTCCTTTCTCTCTCTTCCCCTTCTGCCTTCCCCTAGCGTAGGGTAACCAACCAGACTCTTGACTGTTTGACTTCCCTGCCTTGATATACTCCTCTCTCTCTCTCTCTCTCTCTCTCTCTCTCTCTCTCTCTCTCTCTCTCTCTCTCTCTCTCTCTCTCTCTCTCTGTCTCTCTCTCCCCCGCCGCTCTGCAATTAGAATCCGTTACGAAAGAACGCGAAGCAGCACCTCTTGTGCGACAGCAGTGATTACTGTTGGGACTCCGACACCAAAATCGTTAACCACACACTTAGGCCGCCACAAGTATTTCGCTTAGAGGCGCGTCTATGGCAAAACATGAGCGCTCCGAAATTGATGGCACGCCAGCATGTCGTCTTGGCCTGTTACTGTTCCAAGTTTGGTGCATGAGGGCGAAGCAGTGCGTTACCTCTAGTATCCAGTAATGTCCGCGTTACTTTGGGGTAAATTTTGAAGGCAGCTTCAATGTTCTCCTGGTGTACATAATGTTACCGCGTTTTAAGTACGTATTACCGTAACCTTCTACGACTCGAAAAGGGGCTGTTACGCACCTACACAGAAAAAGAGTGACAGCGAGACATACGAAACACACATGAAAAGAGCATACGACCAAACAAGAATATTGCACTCGGTGTGGGATTAGCTTCAGAGAGACAGAGAGAGAGAAATGCGGGAGATTAACCGGAGTTAAAACCTCCGGTTTGCTACCCTGCACTAGGGGAAGGGAAAGTGCAAGTAAAGACGGAAAAAAGAGCGTGACAAAAATAAAAGCGTGAAAAACATGAAAAGGGACGGAATTGGATCACTATAGTCTTTCTAATAGGCTACTGGCACGTAAAAAGTTCAACAAAGCCTTGACCGACTTTCGGTGTGACGACATGCTTTCACCTTGTTCTCGTTTTGCTTGTCGTCTTGAATTTCCATCTCCGCCTTCCACATGTTTTCCCTGGATATTTCATGTCGGCATTCTAAGACTGACTGTTCTAAAGGTGGCCTGTCTTCAAGGTGTGCCAGTGCGATCGCTAGTGACAGCCGGTTTGCGCTGTATCAAGGACAGTGGCAAACTACATGTTCTATAGACTCCTTGCCGCCGCAGTGTCTGCAAGCCGCGCTCTCATCCATACCGACTCGGAAGGTGGATGTAAGCGCCACGTAGCCACAGTCGGCAAAGTACTGCAGCATGCTGTCTCGAGACGAGAGAGTTCAGATGAGGGTCGAAGTCGAAAGGATGGGTCCAGTCGGTGTAGACGTGTGTGCTTCAAGCTTGGTGTGTTCCATAAAGTTCTGATGGCTTCATATTCAAGCACACGAATTTTCATTGCACTGTCTGTTCTTGAGAATGGAATGGAGTCTTGCGAGCCCTCCTCATTTGTAGATCGTGCTGCTGTGTCGACATGTTCATTGCCCCTTATGCCACAGTGGCTTGGAATCCACTGTAAGGTGATGTCGTGTCCTTGCTCGACGAGGTGGTGAAGCAGCAGTCTGATTTCTAGAACTAGTTGTTCGTGGGGTCCGCGGCGTAAGGCGGAAACCAAACAATGAAGAGCGGCCTTTGAGTCACTGAATACGCTCCATTTCTTGGGTAGTTCATCAGAAATTAATTAGATTCAGGAGTCAATTGTATGTGTACGGTTACTCCGGTTAGAAGCTCTCCTTTCAGAGGCCACGTTCACAAATGGGCTGTTCGTGATAGCATAAAAATGTGGGATTAAGCTCAACCAACCGTCTGGTCGTATGAACTGTAAGTTAGAATTCTCGGTCATTCAGTGCACACAGGCACACTCCAAACGTGCTATAGACTGCAAGGAAGCTGACATGCCCCATGCGTTTTAATTGCTCATGCATTTGAATGCGAATACTGAGCGAAACTGGTACAGTAACAGCCATGTACAAGTGACAGGTGTCCCATGCTGAGCATTTCCTTTGCTTATTTTCTTCTGTGTTGCTTGTATACCAAAGAGATAATAATAAGCGTTAAACTTTGCCTTATACCTTCTGTTAAAGAAAATAACAGAAATATAGAAAAGCTAGTTACGACAAAATATATATCCACCCGCGATAGGAAGTCCTTCATGCATATCTGAACACAAAAATATCTTAATCGCAATTCTCTTTTCATCTCTGTTTCATCTCTTTTTCATCTCTTTTTCGCTTATTTCAGCCTACTCGAAGAGGAGGAAGCCAGTTAAGATTTAGTGTTCTAAACAGAATACAGATGGAAAAATTGAAATGAGAGAGCGACGATAATAGGGCTTGGAGTTTTCAAAGGAATGAAATGCTGCCGAGGGTGTTCGGCATTAAATGATGGTTGGTTTGCACGATGACGTTTGATCCAACGTCTGAGAGACCTAATCACTTAGTCACAATTATATTAAATAAGGTTATGAGGTTTTATGCGGCCAAAGCCACGATATTATGAGGCACGCAGTAGTGGAGGACTCTGAATTAATTTCGACCACCTGGGGTTCTATAACGTGCACACACTGCAAGGCACATGGGCGTTTCGATACAGCAACCTCAGGGTTAGCAGCCCAGCGCTATGGCCAATACGCCACCGCGATGGGTCACAATTTTGTATGATTTTATGTTAGCGTCCGGAACATTCTTTCGGGTCTCACATTCGCATAATATCAGAACACTTGAAACGTTATACCCTTTCGCCTATTACGAATGACATGAGCACTTTCATGTGGCAAACGCTTAAGCTCAACCAATTGGTAGAAACAAGTGGTTAGGTTTAAATGTTCGTGGCATGCAGGTTTCTCAACCATAAAAAAAGAACATATCGGCTACGCTTCTGCATATGCTGTGGGAGTGCCCAGCACAGTGCACACAGACTAACACCACGACTCTCTCGTCGAGGTTGCATGAGGCTCTGCGGAGCTCCGCCCTCGACGACCAAACCTGGGCCACCCAGCACGCCCGTGAGGAGGCTGCGAGGCAAGCCCTCGAGGTCCCTTCATGGGAGGCTTAGGCCCGGCCATTATAACGTGGTGGTTGTAGAAAAAAAGTTTATTGCTCCTCCCCCTATCGGAGGCTTGCACGAGATTTAGGATGATTCGCTGGGTAAATGCTGAAACATTATCTTCCATGTCACATCACCGAAAGTTTTAATGTCAAAAACATATACGAAATATGAAATTAACGCTGTTCTATTTGAACATTTGTTCAACGATACCGCAGATTTGTTCTGTGCTGTGATGCCGTTGTTCAGACCAGTCTCATTGAATACGAAATTGTATACGGTATACGCGGGGGTGTATCATAAGGGAAATCGCTTCAAAACCGGAAAACTTTGTTTAGAGACCCACTTGGTCAACGAACTCCTTATAGTCGGCGCTGCTCATGCGACTGTCTTCTCAGGTGATCTTTAGCCTGTTACAGTCCTTACCAAAGCCTTGTATCACCACGCCTCACCAGAAGTACATGTTGCTGGGCTAGTCAGTTCGTATTGCTGAGTAGACCATAAATATGACCGCTTTGGCGCAAAAGAAGGAAGCACGGAAGGAAACAAGGGGAGCGTCAACTTTGCACTGTTTATTCTCCATTTTATATCATGCAATATATACACGCAGGCGAATGCACAACACACAAAACAGATTCAATCGCGCAATACCCTAATTACAGACAGCTATCAAAAAACCTTCTTTCTGCACGCAAAAATAAAACTGATCTGTCGCTAATACAAGACGAACCTCGCTATTTAATATGAAACGCCTCGAACAATTCACGTGCCGTGGTGTCCCCGCTTCTTCCAAGAATCCGTATCTTGTCCAGTCGTAGCTCACACGGATGTGAATTGCAGTGCTTAGGCCAATGTGCTCCGTATTAACCTTTCAGTGACAGCTCATGTCCCGGCGCATGCTCATTTGCGCATCGACCCGTCTGGTCGACATATGTCTTACCGCTAGACAGCGGAAACTCACACACGACTCCGGTAGCACATTTTGTGTACGGCTTGGCAATTAGTTTAAAAGAGCCATGTTTCTTGTTCCCATCAGAAAGAATGGGAGGACACAGCTGGGCGAGCTTGCGGGGTGCAGAGAATGCGACTGGCACCCGATGTCTGTCTGCAACCTTCTTTAAGTTGTTGGTTACACGGCGCATATAAGACCTCCAGCCGCACCGTTCTCTGCACTTGCTCAGGCTTTCTCCTGTTTTCATCGCTCTTGAATTTCTGGAGGAGCGACTCGGCAACGGTAGTAATGAGCGCGCGGGGAAACCCAGCGGAACACAGTCGAACCAATTGATTCGTAAAGCTTTCCTGCATTACGTGAGGGCACGACCGTGCAAGAGCGGATTCAAGGCAATGTTTAGCAATGAATCTTTTAACTGTCTTGGAATGTGTCGACCCATATGGCAATAATTCCTTTGTTGTCCGAGGCGAATAAAGCCAGCAGGTGTGACTCGTCTGCAAGGTGATGTTAAGATCTAAAAATTGCCAAGAATTCCAGGAAGGTACGTCGTGAGTAAAAACCATTCTCTTCCGGAGATGGCAAAAGGCCGATAAAACTTGGTCAACAAAGGGGTGATGTGACGCAACGGGTTGTTGCTCTAAAACAAGTAAAAATCATAACATACCTAAAGACTTTCAAACTTTCCAAACCAAAACTATGCGAGGGTTTAACTTTGTACAGCGCTGAATATGGCTTTTTGGATTCTGTCGCATGAGTGCGCTCTGGTGATCGGATCTTCGTGGTTCCTGCAGGTGGTGCTCACTGCGCATGCTCTTCTAGATTCTGCTCTCTATAAAGGAGTAACGCCATAAAATGATGTCAGTTGAGAGTAGCGCCTTATCCTGGTCGTATTTCTTGTGTCCGTCGTTTTGTGCTAAACAAAGTAATTATAGAAGGAGATAAGTCTTGCTCGGCAAGTCGAGTCGCCAATGCATAAGTAAGCGTTGCGTAAATAAGCGATGTATCACAATGCGCAAATGAGCATTCGCGGGAACATGGGCTGTCACTGAGAGGGTAACGACGGAGCACATTGGCCTAAGCACTGCAATTCACATCCGTGTGAACCACGACTGGATAAGATACGGATTCTTAGAAGAAGCAGGGATACCATGGCACGTGAATTGTTCGAGGCGTTTCATATTAAAGAGCGAGGTTCGTCTTGTATTAGCGACACACCAGTTTTACTCTTGCATACAGAAAGAAGGTTGTTTGATAGCCGGCTGTGATTAGGGTGTTGCTCGATTGAAGCTGTTTGTACGTTGCGCATTCGCCTGCGTGTATATATTGCATGTTACACAATAGAGAATAAGCAGTCCAAAGTTGGCGCTCCCCTTGTTCCCTTCCGTGCTTCCTTGTTTGCACTAAAGCGAACATATTTATGGCCTACCCAACAATTCCCAAAGTGCCAGATTCGTAACACGTTAGATGGTGATGACACAATGGAAGAGCAATATTACATATGTGCCATACTAAGTTGTACGGCCCATAAAGTTCCCACAGATCTGAGCACCGGAAAACACCGAGCTTTGTGAATTTTACTGCACAGAGAGGCTACTTATTGTTAACTTGTACATTTGTCAATGCTTCTTTGAACGATGTAAAGGCGGACAGTGAGTGAAAAAGGACCCAGGAGAGGAGTTTCTGTTAACGCACAGTTGACAAATAGAAGCCACATGTAGACCAATAGATTCGAGTTGCCGCGTACAAACCTCTGTTGTCTGTATTTACGCTTAGCTGAACCATGCGCTGTAATACAAAAGAGTATACCACCATCTTAATTCGACGGACCAAAATACATGGGACCGAGCACTGAATCTTTATTACTAGACAAACGTAAAGAAGGGCCTGGAGCCCGAAGTAAATTTGTAACATATATACACTTATGATCTGCAAGAATGTGCGGTGCGGCACCGTTGCAGCCGCAGATGGTGTGTATATAGCGGGGCCAGAAATATTAAAGTTATTTATTCAATTCGTAGCAGGCCATGACTCTATTGATACCCACGTTAGCAACATGAGGATTCCTGTTCATACTTTCGCTGCTAAAGGTCTATTCCAAATAAGTTTTACGAATGGTTAAGTACCGGCGATGTTCGTAAAGGGTAAGTATGAGCCAGGTATCTAGACGCGCAGCGCCGTTTCAAAAACAAACGAAAATATATGAACGCGATTCCTGCAACATGCTTTGAAATGGAGGCAGTAACTACGTAGTTAAGGCTTGCTTCAGGCTTAGAGATGTGCTACCAAACTTAACACACGCACCAGGTTTGTACAGCAGATAAATAAACGCCACGCAGTGCAGCTGGCCATTTTCACAAGCGCTTTGCCGTAGCGTCGGCGCAACTTCGGAGAAATTATAGCGGCGAGTTGTGCGGTCTGAGCATTGGCGCTGGCCACTGCATCAGATTCCATTTAGCTTATAAGCTAAATCGTGCTGTAACTACTTCCAACTAATCTTGTGCTAATTAACCTAATCTTCCACAACAGCTACGTCTAATCCTGTAATCGTGTACGTTAACTGTTGCATTAATTGGCTGCTATTCCGAAACGTACTCATAGTGCTCCGAAGCACATTTTGTGCGTGTACGTGAATATGGCGTAATGTCTAAACCAGAGAATGGCACTGCAACTATAGCACTGCAACGCTCGCGCTCACTTTAGATGGTATGGTATTGCAAAATTTTATTGAGGTACTGCAGATCATGAGTCACCACAAAGCGGGCCACTCCCACGTCGGAACCGGAAGGTCAAGCCTCTCGGCCAGCATCGTGGGCCTGCTGGACGGCCCAGAGTTGGTCAGCCAGAAGAGGGCTGCAGAGAACCGCCTCCCATCTGGCCGAGCTGTTATCAATAATAGAGCCCGACCGTGCACACCGCCAGCGCATGTTTTAACGTAGCTCGCAATCACGGCAAGTATAATCGGTGCAAGCATCCGGATAGATTGTACGTAAGAGTGACGGACTGGGATACGTATTCGCTTGTAGTAGACGAAGCGTTAGTGCTTGAGCTCTATTGAGCCGCGGATGAGCAACGATGTAGGTTCAACGGCTGAGATGGTAGCGTTTAGTAATCTCGTTGTAGGTGGAGGGCGTGTCGCTGTTCTCTGGGGAGTCGTCTTCCGATTGGTCGGGGATAGCGCGGTGGGCAAGTTCGTGCGGAGCACCGTGAGCCGACCGTTGAGATTGGGGGGAGCACCCTCTATCTGACCCTGATGTGCGGGAAACCAATAAATGAAGTAGTGCGTGATTACCTTGCTCCCAAGAAGGCTGAGGGCCGGTTCGGAAACGGTGCCTTTTTCAAATGCTCTAACTGCAGACCTTGATTCGACACAGATAACATCCCAGGGGCTATTTATCAGGGCTAGTGCAATAGCCATTTGTTCGGCAATTTCCGAGCTCCTGGTCTGAACCGAGGCAGCATTGGTGATTCCTTGCCGCAAAGGCTTAGCTACACATTACCAAGCACTCTTAACGCATATGAGCAGCAAGACATCGAAATCAAAACACTAAACCCCACCAATGTAGTTAGCTTGTTTTTGTAACTGCGCATTCCTTAAATTGTATTGCATTATATCATTGTTACATGTATCATTGATGCCAATTTGTCGTCTCTTGCTTTATTATATGCAAAAATGATCCCATGTGTACAATTTTTCGTACTGGTGTGTAATAATTATTTGCTTTCGCTTGAGTATTTACCCTGTCACTTTAAATTATTCACTTTTTGCTTGTATAATTATCTTTTTGCTTATATATTTACCCTGTCATTGCTACTACAGGGTGGACGGTGCTTAGTCAAGCTGCAGTATCCGCAGCTTTTTCGCCGTCTTCCCTTTTTCACAAATGTTTTGTTTGGTGAAAATAAAACACTGACTGACTGACTGACTGACTGACTGACTGACTGACTGACTGACCATCGACAGTGACGATGGTGAAGGCCTGACGTCCCTTACTAGAGGCGGAATACACAAAGCTGAGCTGTCGCTGATCACTGCGTATTTGCCTAAGAAGGTTGGCCGCCCTTGCTCTCCTTCTACCGCGATTATGATCAGGGTGCGCGTTCCTAAATATGGGCGCAACCGTAATGTTCTCACGAATCGACGGAGGAACGTCAGAGAACTCCTTCGCTACTACATCGGGGTGATGTCCGAGTTCTTGCAAGATGGATCTCACTGCCTTAGTCCTATTGAAGCGAGTCAGCTGTGCGCGCTCCTGGGCTTGTGCAACAGTTGTAAATAGCATTGTCAATGCCAAGCTGCATTAAGTGCCCTGTACAAGCGTATACGGGCAACCTGAGAACCCGCTCAGTAATGTTCCTGAGCTGTGCATTCAATTTATCCCGATATGCCCGTTTCTATTGATGCATGGCTGCCACGTATGTAAAGTGGCACGGAAAGAAAGCATCCATTAGTCGAATGAGATTATTCCACCTTGAGTACATGATGCAGATTTGATACTCTCCGAACTAAACGAACGGCGCTTTCACTTTTAGCAATTAGCTTGCCTATAGTCTTGCCATTTGTACCCCCTGACTCAACGATTATGCCCAAGACCTTGATTGAATCGACTCTGGGTATGCGGCAACCGTTTCTAGTACATAGGCTAATGTCTCTGTCACCTAATGATGTACAAATCCTTGAGCCTTTGACCACGTTTCTTGGGACTATACAGTAGGAGTTCCGAATTCTAGGCAGAGCATTTGAGACCTGTGGGTTCGAGATAGGTTTCGATAGTGCCTATGGCCTCCTGTCAGGGTCTCTCAACCTCAATTTAAATGCGCTTTGAAAAATACGAATTTTTTTTGGCTCATGTGAGAAAACCGCGTCTTCAAGTGCTTAAAAAGTGCGCACTGCCTATCTATAAAAAAAACTATTGCATACGCTCTTTCGAATAAAATTGCTATGTAGGAGTGAAAGCCTTTGCAATGGCCTCTCATGGCAAAATTAAAGTTAATATAAAGAGTGCTCGGTTTTGAATTCTAATTGTGCCTCTCATACTGCGGGCTTTTCAAACTGTGTCTTCACGGTGAAAGTAAATATCGCTCACTTCATTTGATATTAGCTGCCGGAGAGAACGAAATAAACGCCAAAGAAATATATCTTACCATACGAAAACAGGCTGCCATCACAATTTTAAAGCGGAGCTTACTAGGCAAGCCCTTCCGTACTTTGCTGAGCGTGGCTTCTGCTAGTATAGTAGTGCTATTACTTGAAAGCTTTATTTAGTCATTAAACAAAATCAAAAAGGGGGCTGACAGATGGAGAAACACACGTAGTATAAGGGTTCCGAAAAGGAATATGGTGCCTCAGAAAGTCTGGCCAAGGTTTCGATAGGAGGGCCTATCTTCTTCAAAGGTGGCCTCATCATCCTCGGCAGGTTCGTTTTAACGGGTTAGTGGAGTGACGTCACTTGCGGCTATTGTCGACTGGCTGGAGAGAGAGCGACTGATAAGAAAATGAGCGCTGTCGTTTGACATTTCTGGGCCTGGTCTCTAAGACGAGGGGACAAGAGCGGGAAAGTGGGAAGGCGGCTGAAAAAGAAAAAGAAAGAGAGAGAGAAGGACATATGAGTGTGAGGTGTTGTGGGAGCGAGAGGTTAGGGAGCCTTCTCATAGGCGGCGTGCGTTCGCGGTTTAAGAAAATTTGGGTTAGCCTGCGAGTAATAAAAAGACACGAGTTGAAAGGATGACTTGAGTAGCGTAGCAGCAATGCGTCGTGTAATGTTAAAGCTGTTATGATGGCTATACGGAGTCCGGGGGCAATGGATAGGGTAGTTGGAAGACAGAGGCGCTTTGTCATTCAAGGGACATTAGCCTCAGTAGTTCGGCGTACGCGTCGTCATGGCGGTATACATAAGTGCCGCTGCCCTGTGTGGTCGAGGCGCTGAAAAAGGTATCCTGGTGTCTGGGGCTCAGGAATGTGTCTGTAAGGGTCTTTAAAGTAAAAAATAAGAAGCAAGAAAAAATATGAGAAGGAAAGAAAAAACAGAAGAACATATCATAGGGTGGCATAAAAAAAAAAACGGGAGGGGCCAAGTATACATGGGAATAGGCTCGTAGGGTTGATATGTGCGTAAAAGCATGGAAGAGAGAGAGCGAGAGAAAGAAAGAGAGAGAGAGAGAGAAAGACGAAGAACGAACGGTAGGGAAGTTAACCAAGGACGTGCCCGGTTGGCTGCCCTACACTTGGGAAGGGGAAATGGTAAGAATTAATAAGGAGAAAATAATAGTCATTCATAATCAGTCGTAGAGAACTCTTCGCTGTCACAAGCGTTCATACAATCCAGTATCCTTCACGAAGTGTAGAAGGGCTTTTGTGGCCTTTTGCATTCGAGAATGCATAGGCCATGATCCAAGGATCTTTTCTTCCAAGCGCGCTCTATTATCTAGCAGGTTGAGTTTAGCTTGTAGAATACGTCGTTGAGTGTCAAAAGATGGGCAGCGGCAGAGAAGGTGCTCTTGAGTCTCATCGCACCCGAGCAAGTTGCACGCCGCCCTGATGGCCATCCCTATTAGGAAAATAATCAGTTGTGTGTTAGGGGAGGGGCAGATAAGAACTGGAAATGGAGGAATAAGGGAGGCTGAGAATCGAGGTTAGCTGCTGGCATAACGTGTTTTGTGCCTTTGTTAATGATATGAGAGTTCCAGGTTCAAGTTACAGCTTTTAGCGATTACAAGTGGTCATGCGCCAAATTCATCGCCATCGGGTGTAGGCATTTAAATTTTTATATGAGGTATGATTCTAGACATTTCCTTTGCGACCTGAACGGAAATTTGTTTGCAGTATTTAGAGCCTTGCTATGTCGAATATATGGCCGAATAATTGAATATATTGCTCTATCGAATATATACCATTGATGCCAACATCCGGTCCCTGTGGCCGCCCCTGGTGCTCTAGATGCAAATGTATTCAGTCTACTACTACAGGAAAAAGTACACCGTCTGATTACCTTCACAAAGTAACTTCGAATTTCACTTTCACGTCAAACAACGTAGTCTACACTCCACAATTTGGCACTTGTAACTAATAATACATAGGGAAGACTGGGCAACGAATCCATACCAGACTAAACATCCATCGCTCTGATAGGAAACGTAATTTACCTAAAGAGTCAGCCACGTGAATGAACGTGGCCATATAGTCGATAAAGCAAGGCTATAAATACTACAAACAAATTTCCTTTCGCCTCTCGAAAGGAAATATCCAGAATCATATCCCATACACAAGTTTAAATGCCTACACCCGACGGTGATCAATTTGTCACGTGGCAACTTAGAATCTCTAAAAGCTGTAACCTGAACCTGAAACTCTCATATCATTAACAAAGGCACAAAACACGTTATGCCACCAGCTAACCTTCATTCCTCAACCTTACCTATTCCTCAATTTCCAGTTCTTCCTTGCCCCTCCCCTAACGCTCCATCTATTATTCTCATCCGCGCTTTTACGCATATATCAAGCCTACGGACCTTTTCCCCTTCATACCTGCCCCCTCCCGATTCTTCTGCTGTCGGCCTCCTATTTATTCCTCCGCTTTTTTTCTTGATTTCTGGTATTTCTTTTTACTTGTTTTCTTCTTTTGAAACACACATCAACGCGTTCCAAAGTCCCAGACACCAGGATACCTTTTTCGTCGCCTCGGCCACACAGGGTCGCGTCACTTATGTATACCGCCATGACGATGCCTACGACGAACTACTGAGGCTAACGTCCCTTGAAAGACAAAGCTGTTGCCTTCCAACTACCCTTTCCATTGCCCCTAAACTACGTGTCGCCATCATAACAGCCTCAACAATACGCGACACATTGCTGCTACGCTACTGAAATGATTCTTTCAACTCGTGTCTTTTTGTTACTGGCACACTGACCGACTCTTAAACCACAAACTCACGCCGCATACGACACCCCTCAAGGCACCCAAACAATTCGCTCCCCCAACACACCATCCTCCTATACCCTTCTCTTTCTTTTTATTTTTTCTCTTTTATCTTTTCTGCCGCCCTCCTAATTTCCTACTCTTGTCCCCTCGTCTTAGAAAGCACATCTGGAGACGTCAAATGACATCACGCATTTTCTTTTCAGTCGCTCCCTTTAGAGTCGGCCACCCCCGACAACGACAGCACGTGACGTCACACTACTAATTCATTAAAGCTAACCTGCCTAGAATGACGAGGCCATATTTGAGATAGATAGGTGCTCTTATCGAAACGTTGACCAGGCTTTCTGAGGCATCTAATATCTGCTTATAACCTTTATACAATATCTAGTCGTTAGTTCTCCTGGTCAAGAGGATGAAGTCCGTAGTTCAAGGCTCAATTTTGGTTGGCGCTGCTGTCTTGTACACTAGCTGCCACTCGGGACAGCAATTTATTTATTTATTTATTTATTTATTTATTTATTTATTTATTTATTTATTTATTTATCTATTGCTGGTCTCTGACGAGCAAACGTCAAGCAAAAGGGCAGCACAAAAACCCTAAAACAAGCATAATAACTAATCAATATGCGGTATGCACACATGTAACAAACCGACTTAATTATACCTAAACCCATATGTACTTCCGCTGAAGAAGTGCCGGTGGACGGCTCTCTTCAATGACAGCATCGCAAAACGACCTACTTGCGTACAGCTCAACGTTGCACAGATCTGGCAAATCTTTTTTTCCGTCATCGTACTTTGGGTATATTCAGCCGGCGTTGCTACCTGGAGAATGCGCACATCACGCATATACGCCGAGGTTCCTGAGCGTTTGTACACATTAACCGCTGAAGTGTTCCGCACGCGAGTCGTACCACAACAATGCTCCGCTCGACACAACTTATGCGGGTAACCGGGTGCTGCGATGACATATGAGCTGGCCGTAGGAGAGGGCAAGAATGCGGGGAACAAAGCCGGCAAGAAGAGACGCTGGCACGGATGGCGGAGAGTGTCAGGTCGCGTTTTGGGGCGCAATGTTTACAGATTAGTAAGACCTTGACGAGGGCTAGTTGGTGCATATTTAGAACTGAGATTGCGCTGCACATTGCTGGTGTCCGCTTGCCTTCCCAGCGGTTCCTGTAGCTCCGACGTGGCTGACAGTACGGTGCTGTCATTCTATACGCGTCGTTCAGGGACCCTCCCCCCCCCCCCCCTCCTCCCCCCTCCCACCGCTTCGGCTGGGATGCTCGAGCGGGATCGGGTGCGTGGCCCTAGCGAGCGCTGCGTTCGTCGCTTAATGACGTCGTTCCGTCATTAGGGCGGCGTTATTTCTCATTTGGGCCGACATTGCTGCCTTTCTCGCGTCGTGCAGCTCAGTAATGAACAGTTAGGCATTTGTGGTGTTCTGTTACTGAGTACGCGGCTGCTAATTTGAACGCGCTTCCTAATGCTTAGCAAACGATGATGTGACCGAGCTGTCACGTGGCGCACATCTACACACCAGCCGCGTTCACATGTATGCGACAGTAGCGCATCGTACCTTACGTTCCCCTCATTGCGTTCGTGTAAACGGGAATGATGTGCTAGGAAGACGCATCACGTTAATGCGCCAGTTGCGGCTTCTTGAATGAGTAGATTACGTCAACTCTAGTGAATGTGTTTAAATAGTTAGCAGATCGCATGAAGGGGTAGGGAGTAAAAGCCGGACGCCTTGCGGTTGCTATCACCCACTCACGCGTGAGGCAGACTCAATAAGCACGGCCATCCGCTTTGTTCGGATACCATCACGCAATGTCTGATGCCCGATATCTAAACACTGGTGCGTTAAATAAAGATTATGCCCTAGGAAACCCGATGCACTGGCACCACATTCATATAAGCGGAGCTATTGACGCACGTATGTAGCACTTCGTCGCCTGAAAGAGAGATAAATGAGATTCAAAAGACAGCAAGGTTAACCGGAAGGAAGACATACAGGTTGCTATCCTGCAGTAGGGAAGGGGCAAAGGGAGACAAAAAGAAAAAGATGAAAACAACTCACAGACAAAGAGAGGGAGATGGGAAAAAAATACCAACACACACATTAGAAGGTGTACAACGTAAAGTCCGACAAATATGGTGTGGCGAACACTTTCAGCTCGTCCACTGGCAGCGACAAACGCGGTAGCTCGTTCAAACAGTGTTGTGATGCTCTTTGTAGGAGCAAAACACTAAATGGCAGGCATATTGCTTAGTTTGTCATTATTATCGCCATCATTACGTCAGTCTATTTATGTCCACTGCAGGACGAACACCTGTCCCATCGGTCAGCAACTACCCCTTCCTTGCGTCAATTGATACGATCTTAAATGACTGCAAAATTTCTAGATTACAGCAGGCATTTAAGCTGTTGTCTGCAGTACGTAGGGAAGTCACCACGAGTTTAGAGGCCGCCAGATACCGAGAAACGCAATGTACAAAATGGACATACTTTCTGTCCCCCAAATACGGTCTCCCCCTCGGCCGCACAGGCCGTGACTGCCTTGCGTATACATGGCTACTGCGTGCCTCATTAGAGTGGAAACGAAACGATGAAATAGTGCAAACACTATTGATACGTGCTTTGAAACACTAGTGGTCAAAAAGTTATTTTCTAAAGCGTGAAATTGTTCCATACCTCTCTACTATATGAAGCTTCCCTTTTGAACTTCAGGCGAAAAAGTCAATCAATCGATTGTTCAGTCGATCGATCGATCAAATCGGTTAATTCAAGCTGCTTCTCAGACAGCCGCTCAGCCATCCACTCTTCAAGTGGCGACAAAACGACAAAAGATGAAAGAATCTAACATTTGCATTCTTCGCATTCTTTGCATTTCTTTTTTACTTCCCAAATGAATGCCGACACTTGCTGCCAATGATACGCCACGTCTTGTCTTCTAACAACGAAGACGCTCTAAAAGACAGACGGGGAGTCGGTCTTCGGTGACGTTAACTTCCGCTTTAAAAAAAAAAAATGTGGCAGCCATATTTCCGTTCAGGAGTAAATACGCCGAGCTTTCCTTCACGGTGCCTCTGTGTACACTTGGTCTATAGCCAAACTACGAAGCACCGCCGGAAGAAGATGGGCCGAGCAGAGGCAATAACGCGGTACAAACATAAATGAAACGGTAGGCCCCTGTAAGAGGACGCTGGTCGATGCTACAGGGCTCCAAGGGGAGCCGCCGTTTGCGTCGGACGACGGTCCAGCGGTGAGACGTAATTGCTGCCGACTGGCGCACCTATTAGGACGTAGCGAACGGCGGCAGACCGCTCTCTCCGTGCTTCGTAGGGGTAGTGGCTCCCTACGAAGGAACGGAGGCTGCAGGCGATCGTAATGATGTGAACGTGAGGTAGAGGCTGTCGTGCGCTCCCATGGATGCAGAAAGAAATGATAGCGCCTCGTCGATCGTCGAATTCTTACTGTAGATTTTTTTTCAGGAACATTTTCAATGGAGAGATCAAAGGAATGGCAGGGATACTTTTTTTATTTCATAAGCATTACTTCACGCAAAGGCAGAAAACTTAACAAATACTTTCGAGCCAATGATTTCTCTCCGTTTTTTTTTTTTTGTCGCCTGTACGGAAGCGTCCGAAATAGAGCAAAAGTAAAATCAAATACTCTCGGTATGAAGTAAATGCACCAACTTCTCGCGGCATCTCATTATTCGTCACGAACGCGGGAGAAAATAAGAACATAAAAAATATACAATGTAGGATGTGAATACCCGTTTCTCGAATTGAAAGAAAAAGAAACCTCTTCGCGCGGTCACGAGGACAATCAATTTCTGCCGTACCGTTAAAGTTTAAATTAAATGAACAGACATATTGTATCAATTCCCTAGTGCTGCAACGTATCTTGTTGCATATTCTTCGTCTTGTGAACTCCAGCAAACCACGCGCATGCACACATGTACAAGTGTCGGGCTTTAACTGAAACATAACAATGAACTTCCCCGCAATTTGCGCGCAGGATCTTCCTCCGAGACGCGACTTAACAGTTTTGAATGGCAAAAATTGATAAGGGAAAAGATAAGAATGCACTGTGTTACGATATTTCCTTTTTGACAACTTTATCTTACTACATTTCAGGCATACATGCTCACAGCGAATAGTGTTACTTCAATTTCAGTGATATTAAATTATTGAGGACAGTCTGTTATATTTCTGCGAATAGATCAGAAAGCTATTCCACTTAGCGTTGTCTGTTAAATATTATTTGCACAAAAAAAGCTTTTACGTTTATCATGGCGACTGACAGCAAGAGGAACGAGTTACTTATCTCCTGTGTTTCAAAAATTGCTATTTTATTGAAAGTCAGTTTTCCTAGTTGCAACGTCTCCAAATCACAACCCTCGTTCACTCTTATTTTCGTCACGGCATAATACTATACGCCACTGACACGAAACATGAAAACTTGCCATCCAGAACTTTCAGAACAAATAATATAGGAAACAAACCTTGGCACACTTAGGGCGGCAACATACGCGCTGCTTCTTCCGAAAATCATCGGCTCTCACTACGAAAGAAATAAAAGAAAAAAGTGGGGGGGGGGCGGTGCGGAGAGGTAGAGTACGTCACAATTCAGCATTCCACTTTGTTTCGTGAGCACATGACTCGTTCTCAATTACAAACAGAGGGCGCGGATTGTTGCACTGCCTCGAGCTATTTAATTTTATTTTGCACTAGATGCGATGGCACATTTCGTTTTTCTTTCTTTTAACACACACAGGGAGCACTGATATGTGCGCACTTCCATGTGGGGCCCCTGTCAGCTGGCCCTTTTCCCAGCGAACGCTCGGAAGCGGGCATAGCAAGTTCCGTGTCGAAGAGGCTTCCCGAAGTCTGATATGCTTCAGCCACAAACGCTGCGGCGCCAGCGCGGTGATGATTTCTCCTCGAACTCCCCGCTCACGCGGGGAGTTTGAGAACACTTTTCATGCGTCTACCCGAGCAAAATCTCTCCATCACACGAAACGTGTTCTGCCGTGTATCTTTACAAAAAATGTAATTTTCGAAGTTAAGATATTTAATCGTTATAATATATGATATTAATTAATAATGTAGTAAGCATAAATTAGTATAACAAAAGGAAAGTCAATGAGCAAAGCATGTTTATTACCGGGAGTTGCACGAGGCACAACTATAACTCGGACACGCGGTGCACATCTGATGACGTTTATGTTATGAGAAAGGCAGGTAACTGCTCTGGAGAGGTGCGGGTAACAAAAGGAAATCGACAGTGATGTTAGAAAAGTCGTATTTGATGACATTAGTTAATTTTACCTATATTTCAGCTGCTACTCTATAGGAAAACGAAGTACAACGGCAGGAGAGGGGAAATCAGTGCTCCTTTCATTGTATATTGTATAAGCCTGCTCCATTCACAGCCAGTCGTCGCAGGACCTTTAGGTATTTATCCGAGACGGGAGAGAACAAACGCGAGCAATCAAGGAAGGGAACAGCCACGCAATAAAAGGGGTCCAGAACGATGGACCACCCAAGTGCCACGGCAGTAGATATCGCAGAAGCACTGATTGAATCGAGATTCTTCTCTTTGGGCGGCTGAACAATACGCGAGCTAAGAGCCAGAGGCGAAGCCTTTTAGCCTCTTTGTTTTGTTCAAGAGTACTGCCAGGATATCTTTCCTGTGAGCCTTTTCGGCTTTCGATAGAAACACTAAGCGAGACAGCCAGTGATATCGGCGTACAATGACGCTTCCGGACACTGATTTCATCCTTATTGGGAATCGATTGCACGCAGAGTCCCCCCTCCTTTCCTTCCTCCATTTTCCTTTGCTTCCATGGATGGAAGGAGCCTTCAGTCATCTTGTGAAACGTTCTTTCCAGGAGAGCCGTGGGCAATGCGAGCTGTATCTCCTGGGAGGCAAACAAGGTCTGCGTGCTTGAGCAAGAAAAGGGCGAAGGCATCTTCAACACCCGCCCTTCCCTTGCTGTTACCTGTATTCACACCGTCGCCCCGTAGGTAGGCACTCTACCTTGGTTGTCATTAAGCGGCTAACAGAAAGTATTTGCAGAGCGTTTGCAAGCTTGCCGCAAATAAGCCTGTGCATCGCCCCTGCGGCACCGATGACCCGCCGAGCGGGAATCGTACTTACCATGTGCGAAGTCCCCAGGTTCCAGTGGATTAAAGAAGCGAAAGGGCTCGCCCCACTGTGTGGCTAACTTTGAAAGAGCGATGTTATGCCCGTTGCTAAGCTGTAATTGTGGCCGGTTCGACTACCGTCCTTGGCGGGAGAATTCAGGCGATGGTACGACAAGGCCACTTAGCAAATATTTTGCTATAACTTATGCAATGTACGTTGCCACAGTACGGTGCTGTTGTGTCAAATTGCGTGCAACTTCGGGTGCTAATAATTATTGCATAGTTTCACTGCTACGGCAAAAGATTAATTTCTCAAATAATAATAGGCGTCCGTCGTTCGCGGCTCGCGTCTTTCATCTGCCACCAAGCGTTCGCTCTTTCGTTTTTTCTTGTTGCGCTCATTCGGTTGATTACGCTGATGCCGCCGACGCTGACGCTCGCCGCAGGAACGGGCCATTAAGAGCTGCGCTCAATAAAACGTTAATTTCACAAATATTAAACAGCAGCGGAGCAACAAAAGTGAAGCCACTAGTACAAATAGAGACACATATTTATATTGAACTGATGTATCCGGTTCCCGTGAGAATGCTTGATGGACGTAAATTAACATAACTGCGTTTTAGTGCTCAAAATTCAGGCAGTCCTTTAGAATATATCTTGAAGCCAAAAAAAAAAAAAGGAGTGGCACAGCCTTAGGAGCAAAATATGTATTGTAGAAATGTACGCGTTATAGTAGAGAACCAATATTGGAATCTACTTGAAATCAATGTTAAAAACCAACTATCCTCCGATTAGAAAATCTGGCGCCGTGCTTGTTCTCTATCCCTGCAAGCGCGTAAAATTTTGTCTTCTGATCGCGTCATTACGATTCATCAAAGTGATTACGCACACTTTACTTACACGTGCACGGACATGATTAAACAATCTAGGATTTTCTGGTTTCTTTCTGCTCTCGATATCTTGAAACTATTCGTAGCCACTTCTTCGCCTCTTCAATTGTAGTTGTGCAAAAAAACATGATTTACAGGAAAGAAAATTCTGGAAGCTCCGTGAATTCTAGAATGCATGCTTCCTGGTTTCTAATTTATTGTAGCCTTGCATCACCATTCACAAAAGGTTCAAAGGGCGCAAAAAGAGAGTAGAAACTCGATTTTGAAAAAGAAATATGTGTTACCATGTGAGGTTTTTGCTTCTGCCATAATTATGCTGAGCGGAGCGAAGTGCATCAGGAAATTTACAGCTCTTAACCACCCAAAGAGATATTCATTGGCCCAAGCCGCAGGGGATGGTACACGGCTGCAGCAATTCACCAACAACGACATGTGGACGGGCTCGCTTACAGAGCTCCTGGCCCAGCACAGGCGGAAGAGGTGTCCATTACCCCGGCTGCTTCCAACCCTTCTTCCAAACATATAATTACGGACTCGCAAGGGCCGTGCTGTAATTACGCGGCCGGATGGATCACACCTCTGGCAGAAAGAATATTGCGCTGGAGGATGAAGAAATTAGATCCTCCGACAAAACATATTGTCTGCACTCCTGGTCAGCAGAGTCGAGGAGGAAATGAGACCCCGAATGCGGCTGCTCGAGCACTCATCTCCCGGGTACTTCCCACAGACTCTATTAACTAGGATAGAGGCCAACTCATCACCATATTTATAGAAATTCTAGATTATTATAATGATAGTCGTCGCCGATACCTTATGACCGCTAAGGGGCTCGTCAAGGCGAACGAACGCATGCTCCTGAGGCTTTTCGCCCGGCTATTAGGAAACACTTTGACCCTGATGGTCTCCGGTAGGTGCCAGCACTGTGGCGAGGTAGCAGATACGTACCACGTGGTATGGGCCTGCCTGTGAAATTCAGCCTTAACCATCAACGCTATTCCTACACGAGAGGACTGGAAAACGGCCCTGATAGGCTGCTCAGACCTTCAGGCCCAAAGGGCCATGGTCCAGAGAGCGAGGACGGTGGCTTCGATCAATGGGGTCCCAGACTAGGGACACCGTCTAGTATGTGGTTCCCGACTAGGGGGTCCAAACCTCTTTTTATTATGCAATAAGAGGTTTTCACCACCGCCACCAAACAATGTCTTAGATGTCGCCACATAAGGGCAAGAATGTTTGTCTTTCTACATGAATAAATGGGCAGACCTTATATTAGTGAGGAGGTGAGGAATGTCAGTGCAGGTAAACAGGAGAAAGAAGCTTAGTGGTCAAGGTTTATGGGAAATGTACCTTGATCTTGATCTTCTGAGAGGTGATTTAACATTTCATATATTTTATTGCAGACTGCTCTTTCTTGAACAACATGCGAACTGCAAGCGATTGTGCTTTAATTTTGTCGATGTTATTTTACGGTATTTTTTAATACGATGTGACACTATCTTCTACGCAAATTGTGTGCGTTGCAATGTAAAGTGTGTGTACTATGTGAATTATGTGTTAGCACGTTGTGGGGACTCATTTACACCTGTAATGTTAGGCCTTGTTTGCTTGTTTGAGTCGGCTTCTGCTTCTTAGGTGCCGTTGGCCTAGAAATCAGTGTAGCAGACATCACCCATTATGCCAATGTCTCCTAGACAAACATATTATTAAAACAAAAAGTGTCGCGTAGTAAATTGTGGCGGGACGCTTGGGATATTGAGTTAAGGAAGGAGAACATGGATGACAGGTTACTGAAAATTTGTAATAACTTGTTAAATGCTCCGACTAATTAAATATTGAGCTGGTCTCCTGGAAGAATAACCACAATGATTGAAGAAATTGCCTACACTTGTACTAGTTTAAATGAAGATGTATAAATGTTGTAAAAGCTTTTGTTGGAACATTAAATGTTCAACTGAAACTTCGGCGCATCATAAGCGTAAATGGTCTTGGATGCTGTGACGAAATGTGTTATAATTTGTGTCGATCTCCCAGGGTAAATGCACACGCCTGGGGGATTTAATTTACTTTGCGGTTCATTATCGCTCAGATTCGCCGGGACTATCTCAGCAACTCGCGCATTACAAATCACTTTCTGACAACCTCGGTTATATAATTTTTAAGGTTATCTTTTTCAGCACAGATTGGCCCCTTTGACTAATCGAAGTTTTCTTGCCACGTACACGCCGGAACAGTTCACACAAAGTGTTAGTGATGTCCATATATTTGTTTATATTGGGAGAATAGAGTAATTTCTTTTATCGTTTCCTGTTTCATTTCTATGTCACATGAGCATCTGTGATTGCTCTGAGTATATATATATACATATATATATAGCGAGAGAGAGGGTGGGGCAAGGGAAACACAGGGAGATTAACCAGAGGATATCTCCGGTCGGTTATTCTGTAGCGGGAGAGGGGAAGAGAGATGCGACAGATGAGAGAACAATAAAAACAAAGTACGCACACAATGCGGAACTGTCTCTGTGAGCGCTGTCACACAATCCGGAGTCTTTTAAATAACGCAGCAGTACCTTCATACCGCTCGCGCTTATGTTCGTGTAGGCCATTCCCCAGTTTTCATTTTGATTTCCGTGATTGGGTGCTAGTCCAGCAGGTCTAGCGTGGCTCAGAGGGCAGTATTGGCGGGTTGAAGCAACGGCCCTTGCAAAGAAAGTTCGCGATTGTTTCGCTACACCCGCAGAAGCCAACAAGTGGGCTCTTGGCTACGCCATCAGAAAAGAGTGCGGATTTGAAAATGCTACTGCAAGCTATAGACGTACTGGTAGGTTATTGTCACGTCGTACAATGTCGGACAGAATACGGAGCTGTAAATTAGGGTCCGAGATATCAGGGCCTACATTTGTGAAGTCAGCTGAATCCTATTGATTCAATGTTAGGGTACGCGCAGGTGCGGAAAGTTATTTTTTTTTTAACTTTGCGTCGGCTATCGAAAGAGGATTGGCCACGCCGTTGACGCTGTCATGGGAAGATCGGCCAACTGCACTCGCTTGATCATTGACATGCATGTCACAGTGACTAGCCAACCACTGATAGGTTATATCATGTCCTTCGTTAACTAGTCGGCGATGGACTTGTCTGTGGTCACTGATTAAACGTAAATAGAAATCGATGTCCTGAAAGTCATATGTTACTTGCATTTCCTGATTGCCGTGGGCACATGTTAATTGATGCCACATGCAAGGGGAGAACACAAAACTGATACGGGTGATGACGAGATCCCTTCATCATTAGGTTTACTCGCAGTAACCCTAAGACAAGTTAATCTGTTGACCGTGTATATTTTGAGATCTTATCGCATTTCTTTCTAAGAATTTATTTCTTACTTTCTCACAAAAATCAAGTGCCTAACAAGACCTGTTGCCGGGCGAGTTGTTTTATAACACGAAATAAATTTAGAAAGCGGGAGAAAAAGAAACACGGGCAGGACAGGGAAGAGCCTGCTCTTGTCCTGTCCATGGCTATACTGCGTTTTTTTTATCTGTTGCGTTTGCCAAAAGGCATTTCTGTCATATTATAATCCCACTTCAACAGCACAGACACTGGCATGGTTGCGGAAGATGCAATAAGGAGGTCACTGTGGACTAATTACAGATACAAAGCTGCTGGTTTTGTCAAGTGTATTTTTTCATTTCTTTATACGCCATGAAACCAGATCCCGGCGTCTTCTCTCATAATAAGTCTATATATCTCTCATCTCTTGCTGTTACGCCATTAAATTACACTCAATCTTCTGTCTACATGAAAGATGATCTTCAGCAATAATACACCGCCTCTACATGGAACAACGCACACAAGTGGTTATGATCATTGTTCACAGCTAGATAAAAGAGAAATGATCGAAGTATTGTTCACAAGTGCGGCATTTTTGCGGCCGGAAAAGTATTAACCAAGACCGAGGGAAAAAGCACGGAAGTTCCTCAATGACATCGTGCCATATATATGGCCTTACTATATTTGGGAACCCTTGAAACATCTGCAAGGCTACAGAAATTCCAAAAAGAGCTTGGAATTGAATCTGAAGCGTTTGTATGTAGGGATAATGCTTCTAACTGCCGAAAAAAAAAAACCCGTAGAGAACAATAATGAAGAAAGATACCAAGGCTATTGTGGGATTCTTCGAGAAAAACAAAATGTAAAAGTACAGACCCGTAACACAAAAAGTGGCAAGCCTATTGTGACTGGAACACACGGCTCGCCTTTACGTAATAAAAAGTGCAGATAATGCTGTGGCCTCTTATGTTTACAGCAAAACCAAAACATCGAAGTGCAAAAAACAGACCACGTGGCGAGCACCAGCGTGTCGAACTGGAATAACATTTCTTTTACGCTTGTTGCCATATCAGTACCGTATTTTTTAGGAAACAGGAACCTCTCTTTGTTTAGCCACAGAAATAGCTTCCGAGACCGCCCTCCTAGCGCAAGCGTGCGGCCCTTGGTTGTAGCCTTGGGTTTCTGTTGCGTTGCTGCCTAAAAGAACGCCTTTCGAAGTGAACTAGGGTGGTTGCTTGAGCTAGTTGGTAATTCATGAACAAAATAACGTACAGCGCGAAGGACAAGGATTGCGATAGACGATATACACAGCGCTGTGAAGAGAAAGGGCCCATTGTACTAGAAATGAAGTGAACTAGGGTGGTTGCTTGAGCTAGTTGGTAATTCATGATCAAAAATAACGTACAGCGCGAAGGACAAGGACTGCGATAGACGACATACACAGCGCTGTGCGAGGTCAGCGCTTTGTATGTCGTCTATCGCAGTCCCTGTCCTTCGCGCTGTAGGTTATTTTCGCCTTTCAAAGATTTGACACGTATGCAGCGGACATTCGGCAGATATTGCTACGGTTGAACGGGGAACTGCGGAAGGAAGGGGAAGATCTGTGCGGCAAGAAACCAGAGCAAGCGGCGGGACAGTGCGAGGGAGGCTCGAAGATGGAGTCTTGCAGGTCGAATAAATAAATGCGTAAGCCTGTGCGTACATTATCCGGAACAAGAGCAGAAGCGGACCTTCGGAAGTCCCTGCGTGGCTCCCTGTCAGATGCATGCAGACTTGAGATTTGTTTCATTCGAACCCACACCAAGGCATGACGCAGGTCATACCGTAAATGGGGGATGCTGCGAACAACGGAATATTAAGCGCGAAATAGTGAACGAAATGGTAGTGAACGCCATGGTCCCGTTGTGTCGAGTCAAGGATTCTATGTCGACACGTGCCTGATGGCTACACACAGCCTGACGCTATAGTCAAAGCCCCTAATATGCCGTTTAAACGAAAGCGATGCTGCAGCGGTCTGTTGGAATTTAGCATTAGCATTAGCGTGTGTGTGTGTGTGTGTGTGTGTGTGTGTGTGTGTGTGTGTGTGTGTGTGTGTGTGTGTGTGTGTGTGTGTGTGTGTGTGTGTGTGTGTGTGTGTGTGTGTGTGTGTGTGTGTGTGTGTGTGTGTGTGTGTGTGTGTGTGTGTGTGTGTGTGTGTGTGTTATTGCTTTTAAGATTTAGTTGTTTAGTGATTATATTTTTGGTGCTTTATTGACTTGTACGCACTCGCAGAAATTGCAGAACATGCCCTTTTGTTTTCGTACTTGTTTTAGCTTTAAAGATGTCATGTGACCTCGTGTTTATATATTGTTTTATTCAATTGACAATGTGTTTGTGCTGAAGCTAGCGACAAAATTGGTGCCGAAATTTGCAATTTAGTCCATCCAACTCATTCGAGCTACAGACTTGCCTGCAGAGTCCGCTACATGAATGAAACATACGATACGTACAACTGACTATGTATTCCATTCATGAAGACACAGTGAAGTGGCAGATATGTCACAACGATCGCGGGGAACTGATGACCTTCATAAGAGGTTTTTAATGTTGTATCTAAGTGCCGCAGTATTACCTCATATTTTGTGTGACACAGAGCAGTTATTATCAAGTGGTGCCCAATATCCAGCCGGCGCTGTAAGTCGTTTCCCTAAAATCTTGTTCATACTTAAGCTACCAAAAAACAAGAACAATAGCCGCAATGGGCAACGATTTTTATCGAGAGAAGGAAAAAAAAAGTAAGCTATCACGAGACTGTTTGCTTTTGAGAGCGACGTCGAGCGATCTAATGGCGACAGCAAATGAGATAACCCATGTGTCCTCTCCAGAAAGCTTTTGCGCACGCGCTCTAGAACTCGTTAATGTCATTGTCATTTCAAATGTGTTGGCACCACATTACAATGCACGGAAACTGCTTATTCACTGACATTCCGTTCTACGTGTACAAAGGCTGCCACGATTAAAGAGACGTTGACACAAAATCTTATCCCCTTTGTGTCGTTTTCTATACAGTCATACTCAGGGTCATTTTTCTCGTTCGATCGTTGCTCATCGTGCATGGCGCTATCTCATACACATTCGCGCAGGCTAATGATGCGTATCTGATGTTGCAAAAAAAAATAAA
Organism: Dermacentor variabilis; assembly: GCF_050947875.1. Classification (NCBI taxonomy): domain Eukaryota; kingdom Metazoa; phylum Arthropoda; class Arachnida; order Ixodida; family Ixodidae; genus Dermacentor; species Dermacentor variabilis. Next base: position 72,611,165 of record NC_134572.1, read on the forward strand.
TATAGTTGAACGCTTCATTTGCACCGAGCTCGAGAATCATGGTGAATCACGCAACGAAAAGCATACTCGCTATATTTTCAACTAGCCACAAAGAAATAATCTCTCCAAGGTTCGCCCAAACGACGTCTCATTTTCACGTCAGCGTCACAGAACGAAGATGAATAGCTTGGCCTACAAACGATGTCAACGCGTGCGCCTCTGGCAAGGGCCCGCGGCTTATCCTTCCACAAGCATTTATCGAGGCAGGGCTCCGGTGACACTGTCTACTCCTAGGTGCACATAAGCAAGAACAGTGAGGGGTGGGGGGCGGAGGAAGTGTTTCATGCTAGTAAAGACAACGTTGCATTATGAGTGGCTAAATGTTCTCGGACTTACTTCTTTATCTCCCGATACGTGAGCGATACTATATATGAAAGTAAGCGATTGTCTCCGGTGACAAGGTGTCCTCGGGGGATATGTGTCATCAAAGAAAAAAGAAAAAAGAAAGATAGAAACAGTACAAAGTTGGCGGCAATAGAATCTGACAAGGATAACATCATTTGCCACATCAAGGTCTTGTTCAACAATGATACTCAGAGCCTATATAGAACAGCGTACCGTGTTCAAGAGTGACACGAATCCAAAGAGAAAAAAATGTGGCTCCGCTATTGACGGCTGAAAATAAACACAACACCGGGAAGCTTGTTCGCATCACACAGTTCAGTTTGTCGACAATCCCCACTTACTCCTGCATTCAAAGATAAGATTTTAAATACCTGTGGCGCAAATTTCTGTTCGCTGCATAATTCGCTATAACATTTATGAGAGAGACTGACTGTTGGGGTCGTAGTAAGAAGGGAAGGGGGTAGGGCAAAAAGGTTGCGACGCCTCAGTGGACTAACCCCAAACAAGCGCAATTATTTTGGAAAAATTTGACAAACAACAAGCACCTAAATGTGTGCCCTGTGGTAAAACAAAGCTTTCTCTGTCTACCCTCCTGGGTTCGCCGTGGCTACTGCTGGCTCCTGTCGGCTGCTGGGTTGTGCGGCATCTCTGCGGATATATTTGTGGATATTGTTGTTGTGGGAGGATGTACGACACGTACGATTTCTAGGGAGATTGAGCCCTACAGTAGAGATCCGTCGAAGTGGCGCGCCGGCGACTAAATGGTTTGCCAAATAGGCCGAACCCATGTCCTTTGGTGGGAGTGGAACCCTCAAACTTTGGTGCGACCAAAATTCAATGGCGCCAAAATGAATCGCGCCATCATTGATGGTCGAAGTCACGACCTTTGGTTTTAATTAAGGCGAAGTTAATGAAGTCACAGATAAATAGAATAGAGTTCATTAGGGCATACGAATCGAGAACCTTTGGTGGCAGTCGTGCCCACTACTTTTGATGTTGATTAAGGCACGGTTAATAAAGGTAAAGTTAATTAGGGCACTAAAACTCACGACCTTTGGTGCGAGAAGACAAGTAGTAGGAAGTACCGCATTTCATTGAGAATGTCAAGTAATTTAATTAATGTCTCGTGAGCGCGCAGGCTTTCGCCTTCATAGCGTATACTAATGTTACTGTCAATTTTTATTATTTGCCTACTTTGATCTAATTATATTTTCGCCACATGATCTGTGGTCACTCTTGGCCAATCCTCCGGAGCAGACATGTGTCCCTGTGGCAGCAGAGGCACATAATCCTTAAATATAGCAATATATGTGTCGTACTTGTCTGTGAACGAGTAGAAAGGGGGTTAACTGAGGATCCCGATTTTTTTTATTGATGGCATCGTAAGAAGCCAAAAAACAATGGTACCAAGGACAACATAGGATAAATTACTTCTACTTACTAATTGAATTAAATTGATTAATTATTGGAATTGAAAGTCTATTAAAAAGCAACCTGCCGCAGGTGGAGAACGATCCCTTTAATTATATTAGTAAGCACTTGTAATTTACCCTATGTTTTCGTTGTTGTCATTGTTGGCTTCTTGTGACATGACTATTAAAAAAAAAGCAGGACCCTCGGTTAGCCCCCTTTCTTCTGGTTCATCACATAACGAGAGTCTAGAATCCGACAACACTGATGCGTTCAGGTAGCTTGTATGGGTGTGTTGACCAGGTGCCACGCGGTTGGAGCTGGAAATATTTTACCCGACTCTTATAGAAAAGAGTCTCAGGGAAAGCGATGCGTGAACTAGAGTTATATCAGAACGTGGCTTAGTAAATACCAATATCGTCATGAGTAAATCGGAAAAGAAACCCTTCCGCTCATTCTAACAATAATCGGTGTCCAAATCCATGTCTCAGTGGCAGCTGTCAATAGAATTCTTTACGCAGGTCTTGACGCCAGGGTTGTGTTGTTTGCATACGGCAGAAGTAATTTTGGAGCCAGAAATACACCGCGAGATTTGGACGCCAGCTATAAGGCACCTGCAGAACATCATCAAACATTTGGCTATGTTTCGGCTACTTATCGCTGACGAAAAATTTGGCTTTGGTTATTTTTGGGCCACATTTTGATGTCATTTGGCTATTTTTTGTTGTAGTCATCTGGCAACCCTGCAAGCGGGTGTAGCGAAACCAAAATAGCTGCCCCCAATGCTGCTGACCCGTCAACGAGCTCCGTTGTTGAATCTCGATGTGTGAAGCGCAAGGCTCGGATACACTTTAGGAAACATGAAGACCTAGTCCCACTTCAGGAGGTTCAATCCATTTCAAAATGCCGGCATGTGGGAAATTCTTCTGACAAACATCATCGCCGCGTTGCACGGGGAGGTCACGCTTCACGCGATCTAAGATCGCGTGGGGCTACTGGTTGGCTACTTTCGACAGGATAACAGAGAGAACCTGCCGAAGTAAGTGACTTTTCTTATTTGTGTGTAGATTTCTATTGATTCTGCGTCGCCTCTAGCAGAGAAAAATCTACAATCGTTCCAGTGATTGGCCTACTATTTGTTTTTAGGTCCGTCACTGAGGGACAGCACGACGAGCTGCAGCGAATGCTACATGAAGTGTCGGGTTTGGCCTGGGAGCTCCGTTATATGATGAAGATAAAACCCAGAAAACGAAAAGGGGCCGCGGAAGTGCGAGAACTGCAGGCATCGTCAGGCTGCTGCCAAGAATAACATTGCGCAGTGCTTGAGGGACGCCGCTGCCGAGACCCTCTTAGTGCACTCACAGTAGAGCCGTGCAGTTGAAAGAGAGTTGAATGGTAAGTGCTAACGTTACTCGTAAGCTAGTCCATTTGCCGATTAGTGCATACATAGTCTTCCAGCGCATACTATTCGCAACGGCAGGACAACGTAGCTTGCACTACTCATATGGATCGTGCGACATTTATTGAAAAGTGCAGCACGAAAGGTCATTGCTTCATGTCGCACTTGTTTGACGCATGCAGCAAGCTGTAATTTTGACAAGTTGATGAATGAATATGTAGCGGGTAGTATATTACAGCACTTGGTAAAGCAGGTACAATCTTGGGAAAGTTTATGTATGACATAAAGACATATGTTACGGGGTCGTAATTGTAATCGTCAAGCATCTCTTACATTCCCGCGTAACCCTCCGATTCTTCATACATTAATTTCACAGATTATCGGGGCAACCACACAGTAGAGCAGATTGAAAGATCAAACAGCCTGGATAAAATATTGCTGCTGTGTCATCTGCTTCTGGAACTCTTGTATTGATGCAGCTCACGTTGAGCAGCCAATATAACTTTTTTTTTTAGATGCTGCTGTTTTGCGTGCATGTGGGTGTTAATGTGAAAAAAACAGGCGATCACTCTAGTCTCAAGTGTATTTCTTCAACTGCATGCGTAACATCAAAAGGAGGAGAAAGTACACAGTACAAAAAGCTAGTAAGCATAATTTGCACACCACATTCCACTACCGCAAAAAAAAAAAAGTTGGGTATTGCTTAGTTTTTCTTTTTTTGAGCAGATCAGAATGCATTATCTGTCATTCCATTGCCAGTACTTTTTTTTTACTGTTTTGGTTCTGTAGAAATTGAGTCGCCAGCTTCAGCGTTGCTCTGCAGCATCCATACTAGGGAGTCGCATTCTACAATATATGAATGCCAATTTCCAAACTCTCCTGCACCTCCGAACACCAGCCCAGTGAAAGATGCCTCAGATGATGGTAACATCACAACACCGGAGCAGCAAGAGCAGCAACCTCGATGCAAGCGACAGTGTGTTCCAAGAACTGCAGGAGGCGAGGACAATAATTTACTTAATAATTACTCATTACAGTCTGTCACTTGTGCTACATGAATTTTTTCTCACATATAGCATGATTTCTTACGCATCATTCTTTAAAAGGCATCTTCAGTCACAGGATGGTCGCACTGTACTTTTTACTGGTAATGTAGTGCAATGCTTCTCGATAGCTATGAAGCATGGGAAGTTCCGCCACAGAAAGGGCCGGCTATCCCAGAATTGTACCTTAGGATAGAAAAAAGGCAATAAAATTATAAAACACTGCCCAAGTCTACGAGGTTACAAAAATACGAGAAGAGAATCATGAAGAGGTCAGGGGAACATGGCGAATTTAGAATGTAAGGTACTGTTTAGGAGAAACTTGTCAAGCTGCTGCATGCGAGAAAATCCTACAGAACCTTGAGAGATAATTTTTTGCAACGAAAGGGCCCTTACATGAAGTGTTCAGATATCTGTGAAAGATTTCTCTCTATTGGACATGTTGTTGGCAGTCAGTGAGAGCGTCCTCAAGAGAAACTTTCGTTGTGCCACAATATAGGCACTTGGCTGATGTCCTTTTCTTTCATTTTCTTTACATCACGCAAGAAGTGGAGTGTCTAGCCGACCTCGAAGCATAAGTGGTGTATGAATGTGTCTTGTGTGTGGTATTCATGATATTAATTAGACTACCTTTTTATTTTACAATCCGAAAGGGGAGGGCATTAACATGCAATCTAAGCGAAAGCATGAAACTGTCAGTAAAGGCGAGACAATTTCGATATCAGGGAAGTTTTGAAAAGACAAATAAATCAGTAATGAGTTGATCAACTGTCTGGCTGTCTTTCTTACCCCGTCTTGTTGTCATGCTAGGTCATTTAATTAGTAGGCCTGCCACGGTAGATGACTGTTAATACTTCCATGCCATGTACCTTAATGTATAAAGGAGCCAGTGAACTAACACTGACTATGTGTAAATGCAGAAGTAGAGCCCTCCTATAACTCGCTCATACGCAGTAGTCGGAAATGTTGCCTCTTGTGAATGTTCTGAGGACTCCATTCCAAATCATGGAAGCTGCAACCTCACAGAAGGGGTAATCGGCTGGCAGGAAGAATACGTAAGACCTAACGGCAGGTGGTAGTATATTGTGGAAATGAAATCCTGAAATGGTATCGCCTGCATTGTCGGCTTTTTCACATCTTCGAAGAAACTTGTTTCTCAGTGGATAATTGTTCTGTTCTGCTCACGGTGGAAGAAAGTGAGAAGTATATTAACAGAGCTCCATACAAGATAGAAGATTGGCCAACATTGTGTGCTTTCTGCGACATATGGCGCCAGAAAGCGGGAGCTATCAGTCATGTTCCTGTTGACTTGGCGCATACGTGTTAGGAGAGTAGGCACAAGCAAACTTACTTGTAAAACGCGTTCCAAACCTTATTTTTGAACATACATATTTTGTTAATGTCCCCATGAAAGAATGTCATTACCCGGGCGAGTCAGCAATGCTAAAGAAGTTGCTTGTCGCTACATAGGTAAATGTGTCGCTAAAGAAATGAAATGGTCGCGAAATATAGCGATAAAATATCTAAATTGACAAAACTGATTAATTAACAATTTTCATCATTACATGATTTATTAGAATTGGTCGTATTTTGTCTTTAATAATGCCCAACTTTTTCTGCCCACTATATCAACCCGTATTACACGTGTCCTTTAACCCCCTAAATTAATTCCGGAAAACCGTACTGAGTTTAACGTAGTCATATTTATTTCTATGCCACACTCACTCTGAAAATGTATTACTTGATTCATTTTTGGTTAGAATAACAAAAAAAAAGAAACTACTCTTGAGGGCAGCTTTCCCTCAATGCCGAACGCAACTTCGAGCTCCGAGCACAACATCGAGCTGAGCGAGTTTGACTCGTCATTGGCAATATTGATACCGCCTCCCATGATGAGTACAGCTTGAGATTGGGGGTTAAAGGGTTAATATGGGGCATACAATATACCTTTGCCCGTCTTGAGGCTGCTTAGAACCTGAGCAACATTTATTTTTTCGTCTCCACAGGAATTGAGCTTGGCTTGGAGCTCCTGGCCAGATGGAAGGGACATAAATTTGCTATCCGAAAAGATGAACTGGCCGTTGCACAACATAGTCTGGAGTACGATGAAAGGAAGCTCGCTTACAAAGAAGAAAAGAACAGGTACGTGTTGTATATGTTGCACGGGTATCTTTATCTTCAGTAGTAATGAATAGGTTGTCCATCTCCTCCCCCTCTGCATTCCGTTTGGTGCCCATTACACCACAATTGCTCCGACTTCATTGTATGTTTTTGTGTACAAATATTGCCAACAAAAAAAATTCCTAGCCCTTTGGACATCCATATCCTTCTCATCTTGTGCAACTGCAGTACCTTCTTTTGTTAAGCATGGTAATGCAAGCTTTAAGTGGCACATTCTGTCATGTTCTAGAGTGGGCATACTCCTGCACAAGTCCCTTTCACATATCCTGACACACACACATGAATGTATGTATCGGGATGTGTGGAATGTGACAGCGGTGCACATGCTTGTCAGACAGCCTAACTTTAAGATGTGTAGCAATATGCGCACACAATCTAGAGCATTGAAACTAGGCCATGAAGGCCGGGCCACACATACGCTTGCCAGTGCGTGTGATCTCGTGTTTGCGCGTTTACGCATGTGCAGACGGTGCAGGGCAGCTTGTGCTCTTTGAAGCGTTGAGACCGGTTCTACACAAATATTGGCGCGAGCGCTGCCTCTCGTTGCTGCACAGCTATGACGTGGAACAGACAGTTCTCAGTGAGTCTAATTTATGTCGAGCAAGAAGCAGATCATTGTTTCTTTTTTGTGCTGATTAACAACTTGAAAAATAGAACAATTGTGTTTACACGTATTCAAGCATTCCGAAACACTTTCAACAGGTCTGCTTGATTCGCCTGCACCACCTGAACTAGTTCACGAGGTGCTGTACCCTAACATTCATTTGTGCGGTACAGCAATGGTGCAAGACTGGTTGAAGATTTTGCTGCACCCTCTCTACTACCAGGGCCAACTTGGTGCAAATGTACAAGTGGGACACATCAGCGTGGCACACAGGTGCAAGTGCCGTTAAACACCTGACTATGTGCGTCTGATGTGGCTACGTAAGTGCGGTATGTATTTAGCCTAAAAAGCCGATCATAACTGCAGTTCGAGACCGTTAAACTTATGCACTCTATGCGCATTAGTCAGCCAAAATATAAGGCCTGCACTACGTCTGTGCCTCTGCAATCATTTACAGTGCCGCGTTGTTCGTACACTGCCGTGAACTGGTTCAGAGTGACGCAGGCGAATCGAATGGACCTAACAGCTCAATATGCAACACTGTCTCGCAAGGCTTCTATGTGTGAGTGCCATCAGCCTGTTTGAAGAATACAATCATTCATCCTTGAGAAATTCAGGCAAGCCAAAGTATTTAAGTCTTAAGTGATGTCAGATTTCTAAACTGAAACTGCATCAGACTGCCTATTACTCAGAATAAATTTGATGAAGCTGCATTAAGTGCACTGTATCCTACATACATATGCATTTCGTTTCCAAATTAAGTAGACTTCAGCCATTATAAAAATACTTATTCTTCGTCGAAATTTCGAGAAGATCTCATTTTGGGCCAGATTAATAATGAATTTCCTAGGTATACCTTGTGGCGTAAGATACATTTCTTGAAAAGGGACAGAAGAAAGGAAGGCACTGAAGCACCAAACGACCAACTGTTCAAATAATGAATTTCTTCTTAACCTAATGGGTTGCTCTCACAAAGAAGCATATTGTGAGCGGCTTGAGTATTTCTCGATTTGTAATTGAATTGTCTGCATCATTTGGACACCTTCACAGGTAAGAAGTGCAGTGTCGAGCAGGAGAAAGGGAGCAGGTTCCGGAACGTCTGGAAGAAACTCGAAAGACGCAAGGATAAAGAGAACCACTCGAGCTTGTAGTAGCTTCCAGCATAGTAAACTATTTTACAATATAAAATACACAGAGTCCATGTGCTGTAACCTTTGGGTCATGCAATTAACATTTATTTTTGCTTTCTTGTGAACAAAGAAGTATGGTGACTTCTACACAGCAGCACGGTACATGTTCATAATGTCATAGAGTGCACTAGTATAACTGTATTGTTTCTTGAAGGGCCCTTAGACTACCCTTGACATTTAGAAGATGCATTGTACACAGGTTATTGTGGCGACCATTTTTATGAACATAGCAGCACTACACGTCGCGGCGGTTGCTACAAATAGAAAGAGCATTTTTGCGGCTGTGTGTTCTATGTAGAGGATAATGCACTGCTCTAGTTATGCAACAAATGTTCGGTGTCACAGGGGCTTAGGGGCTCTTTAATGTATGAGGCGCAGATGGAAAGCAGATCTCTGACTAAAGTATGACTTTTATTATTTCCTTAGATGTGCTGACTCTCAAGTTCGCTCTAGTGACAGTCGCTTCAACAATTGCAGTACAGCTAGGCACAAAATACATGTTGAAACAATTTAGATAAGAGCCTGACCTTTACAGAATTAAAAATTTTCTCACATATTTGCCAAAGGCGTTCTCCGACCACACTGGAGCTGCACAAGCTAGAAAAAGAAGAAGTGACGCACAAGTAAAAGACAAGAACTAAAGTTAGGAGGAGACAAACTACAAATCTGTGGCAATTTAACTTGTGTGCATAAAGCAGTTGTTTCAACACTTTTCTTCCTTAAATCATATTTTTCTGCAATTCAGTCATGCACCAACAAGCACAAATTTTTGGAGGAAACGCGTTTTAGTGACATTACGCATTCATATTTTACATAGTTGGGCGAGCAATGAACAGGAAAAGTATACTTTTCTATAGCAAGGCATACCTATTGAAATAGTGCGTTTTTTGTTGCTTCATCATTAGGCTCCCAAAACTCTTCAGATTTTACCAAATTTTCCTTCACAAGTGAAATAATTAATTATGTGACTGCCAAAAATAGGTTTCTTGATGCACTAAATTAAAGACAATGGGCTGGTGTGCAATTCACATTTGCTAAGAATTCATTTGCTCATGACACACTATTCAACTCTGTTCTTACTTCTTTAAAGAGGTTTGCCAGAACTAAGCCTCATACTTTGTCTTGCGAATCCAAGTTGGTCACTCAAGACCAAAGTAGGTGGACACCACCGAGCCATAGAGGCAGGTGTGAAAGTTGGCTAAAAGTGCACTTAATTTATACATTCGTGGCAAATTCAGACGCTAGTTTTCTTATTTTCGTGAAAATTAACAAATGCAAATAAGCCTGCAATCTTGACAAAACCCCATTCGACAGCTTGGCGCACTTTGCTCATTTCCTTGTTGAACAGCAACTGGTGCCCACTTGAAGACGTTCCGCTGTAGGGCTTCAGCAGCATTCGCCTCACAGGATATGCAGGATCACCATAGATTGAATAGCTGTGGCCCTGGACGAGCTTTTCTAGTTTCTCATAGGTCTTACTTCGGAGTATACGTGCAAGATGACAAAGTGGCTTTTGCACTCGGATTATGCTCCAATCTCCCGAAACCGCTGCAAACAAGACAAAATAGGTAATAATAGGCATAGTTTCATGAGTTCCACATCCTCACTCTACATGTCGCGTCTTATTATCTTTGCTGCCTCAAAGTACACAAGGTAAACCAACCTATAGGCCTATTGTATTCAGGCAAGTTTCTCTACACATAGGCCCTGATACTCTGTTGTGCAGCTGTGCTGGCTTAAACTGGGTCCTCGATCGCGCGGCGTGCAGGGAAAGGTGCTGTAAGGTGCTGCCGCGGTGCAGTGCACCCTTGAACCTTGCAGCGTGTGCAACCCGGTGGACGACAACCTGCACTGCTTGTACCTTTTACGAGTTTAACAAACCTTACGACTTCTCACAAATGTGCCAGTCGCACACCCTGTAAAATGTATTTGCTTTGAATTTACTATTGCGGATAAGCAATATTGAAATAAACATGTTGATCATAGAAAGTTTTCAGGAGTCGTTGCAGGTTCCATTAAAACATTCGATGTTCACATTGCTTCAGTCATTACGAAATAATTTGGTTTTGTCATCAGAGCCCTAACAAACATTCGTTCAGTATTCAGCATTACTAGACTTCTCTCATTTTACCTCGCATTCATTCATACACACTTATTGTATAACTAAATTTGCTTTATCAAACAATGTTCCCCTGCCACAAGTTGCTACAAATTATGAAAACTAATTGTTCCTTTGAGTGCCCTTTCCTTTTAAACAATCTAGAGTTGCATTTTAAAATGTTGACGTAAAGTAGTTTTATATTTTTTTGAATATGTACCTGCTTTCATCTGTCTACTAAGCATAAATAATACCCTCTTGAAATATATGTGTCACAGTTGATGTTCTTGCTTATGTACTTTGACCACATGTATTATTTTGCTAACCTTGGTTGATCGCTTTGTTTACTGAAAATGTACCGTCCTTGATCTACATATTGTGAACGCATTTATGCTAATAAACATGAAACTAAACAGGATGACTGCATCGATCACGTCCAGCGACAACTTGCGAATAGGAACTCTCGTCTCTATTTTATCAACTCACCTGCGTAATGTCGTCTGCCGTAGTAGGGTCAACTTACTTGGCGTTTGGACACACGATGGACTGGTATTTTACGGCATATGTGTGCTTGTGCCCGGAAAGAAAAGCATTTTTTCATTTGTCGGCGGGTGGCAGAAAGCCCGCGCGGTGTTGTCGACGAAGCCCCAAAAGTTATCCAGGGGTACGCCTTTGGAATGCACAGCCTGCAAGGTTGACGGGTAAAAAAATAAAATAAATAAAGACCGGCGACGAACCAAAATGTTTGATATTTACCTGTGCAAATTCCTCCAAGGTTGGGATGTCAAGCCAGGAGTGACTATTTGCGTCCTTCAAAAAGTGTTTGAAGTTACTTTCGATGCGTGAAAGAAGGATATTTGTCAGGAATTATATAACTAAATAATGTCTGCAAGAAAAGGTGCTCCAGATCGCACAGCCTATAGGGCTACGAGAGCCGGCGTAGCGTAATGCACAAACTCTCGTCTTATGACACAGTCACTCGTTGAGCTGTTGCGATGACATCTGACATACTTAACGCATTATGAAGCTTTGATATGTCTTTTTTCTCAATCACAAATACGACTTCAAAACACCACCGTCCGTGGTATCCGTGTACAGAAGTACGTTGGCCGAAAGCGAGTCGCTTTGCTTGCTACAAAAAGACTTCACACAGCAAAATGTATTTGAGTTCTTTCCATTTCACTTGGTTCAGTAGCACCGGGTCTTGCAAGGCACTTCTCACGTTTCTAGCTGTAGCATTGCGATGCACCGAAACTCTAGCAGAACAGCGGACGTGTAAAGCGAAGATCAACACCACGTTTCTTGAATGTGTGCACGTTTGTTGATGTGGACCACGTGTTAGATGTGTTCACAGATCAGAAGACTTTGCTTTGGCAACAAAGCAGAGTAACGGCTTTGTTAATGCAAGGATTACATCTGTAACAAATGAAAATGCAATGTCTTGCGTGAAGGGCCTTCAAACATTTGAGTAATTGCAAAAATAATATTTTATTGTGGCAATTCTTAAAACTTTAGTATGAAGTCTGTCGCTGTTTTATCTTCTGCGGCTAGGTGGCACGGCCCGCGAGCACATGCCTTTCGGACGCAACTAGGCGCTGTTATGGTCGGCCCGTCGGGTGTGAGAGACGTTCAGGCGTACTTTCCCATAACAAGATGGTCTGCCTCGTCCCAGAAAAGGCTGTTACGGTAAGCCTTGGCCTCGACCTGTCAAGTGTGAGAAGCGTTCAGGCGGGCGTCCCCATGTGAACATAATTGCTCTCTTCTCCGAGACGGCGTCACCCTGTTATTCCCCGAGATGACACAAAGGGATGGACGAAGATACGACAAACCGAAGGGCGGGATGCCATCAACGACAAAGTCTCACAAATGCACTACTGCTTTCACAGCCTCCCCGGGAAGACGTCGGCAACCACAAGACCGCAAGGGGTAATCAAGGCCGTCTTAGGCCCCGTATGATTGACCTGACAAGTGTGAGAATCGTTCACGCGGGCCTCCCCATGTCGACATGATTGCCCTCTACTCCGGAACGCCGTCACCCCTTCTTCCCCGGGCTGGCACAAGAGGATGGGGGAAGAGAAGGCAAACCTAAGGACAAGACTTCAATGGCCGAAGCTGATGAAAGCGCTAATACTTCCACAGGCCCCCGTAGAAGACGTCGACGACGACATGACCGCCGGAGGTTATTTAAGCCGTGCTAGCCCCTGTGTTGATCAGAATCGCTCGAGTCTCAGATGAGAGTCACATCCATGTACCAATGAAGTAAATACAATCTTTTCCACTTTTTTTCATCATCACGATGGCCGGCTTCGTCGTCGTTTCCTGATTCTCGCGGTGAAGACCCATCTCACCTGGTCGAGATCGTATCAGCGCTCCGCTAAAATTGATTCTTAGTCCGCCCCTCCGCAAACTGTGAGCGGGAACGCGAGTGCGAAGCGGACCGTCGAAAACGTTCTGCTAAAACAGTGCATCGAAAAAGTTCACGGAAGCACTGCGAACGGCATGTTTGATTGCGAGTAACTCCGTTTCTCCTGAACAGATTGAAGTACTTTCTGCGCGGAGTATTTCTGAAATAGGCTAATTTAACGTCAAGTGCATTTCTCAACATCCACAAAAAGTGGTTCAGGGCCCCTTTAAGGTTTCCGCTTGAGAAATCATTCTCCTAATAGTCGCCAACAGCCAACGCTTATGGCGCAGTTATTGACATTTCAGCATTACGAGCTGAATTTCATTATACTACCGACGGCGAAGTTTCGCAGGCGTGGCGAGGCAAAGCAGTCAGTCGAACGTTCCCCGAGAGACTGATGAGGTTGGCGAGGCCCGTGCGCGACGCTGTGCGCACGCCGCCCGTTGCCGCTTCGCCGCACCACCAATCGGGCCGCTGCATCATGGCAGCGGCGGCCACTACCGCTCGGGAGACCGGCGGCGCTGTCACCTGTCACAAGGCGAGCAAGCTGAGAAAATGAGGTTGCCTCGCGAACATCCCCTGCGCTAGAAGGTGACGCGGTGGTGGGGCCGAAACTTTCCGCGTTCGCCTCTTGTTATGATTTCCGGATTGCGTTTTTTTTTTCGCTCAAACTCTTTTTGATGTATGGCCGTAAGGTGTCCTCCTGCTGCTTTTTCGCCAAAGACACAAGGTCCAGAAGCGCGTGTGTGGGTGTGCAGGGGGTTCCGCACTCCCAGGAACCACAGCGGGGGAGAGCGCCTGCGGCGTGTGAGATTCATCTATCACGCAGGGCCAGAGCGAGCAGCGCGAAGGCCAGATATGAACTTCTCGCTAGAACAGAGTCAACTCTCGGTGGAGAGCTACGCCTCGACTCGACGCGCCGCACCCACGTCATTTTTCAATCAAACCCCCCTATAGCGCCAGCGCTACACAGGCACGCCTAAAGCGTGCCGCGATGGACAAACAGGAACAAATAAAAAAGAAAGTGAGGAAATCATAAAAATTTGCCTCGGCGGCATGGAAAAGGGGCGCCATTGCTGACAGAAGCAAGCCACAAAATTTCTCCCTCGGGAACAGGTTTCGCGCGCCGCAATGGACGACAGATATCCAAATTTCGTAAACATGTTCTCCTACACACCTATAGCTTGCCCTAGCCAACACATCTGAGTTCCCGCTAGCAGCACTGTTGAAATTATGTTTGTTGCGGTACAAGTGAATCGGTACTGCGACAGTCTGCGGATCAGATAGTATGCTCTCCCTAATTTCTTATATTTCTACCTCCCCATTTCCCCAATGTAGGTTGGCAGACTAAATTTCCCGTTATGGCCAACTTGCTTGCATATCTCTCTCTCTCTCTCTCTCTCTCTGAGAAGCGCGTCTTTAAAGCATGGACGGTGCGGGGGAACGGAGAGCGGACCTAATGACTTTACGCAGTGCACATTCTGGCGCCTTAATTACGATTCTATTTCACGCTACGCCCCCCTTTGTTTCGTCAATGAGCTGTGTGGGGAAGTAGACTTACAGGTTTTGTATATCTTGCACTCACCTTCGACGCATATGACGCAGCGAGAATTGTCATATGGCCTGAGGTATAACTGCGGTAAAGAACACATATATGCTGAATGTGTCTCTATAGGAGCTGCGCCTGCGTGGTAGACCAGCGGCTATAGAGTTGCCTTGAATAGCTCGAAGTCGCCGGTTTGATCTCGTCCACGTCGGCCATATCTTTATAATGCCAAAGTTTGAAAACGCTTGTGTATACATAGGTTTAGGTGCAAGTTAACGAAATACCGGGGATCAAAATTATACACTATGGCCTGCTTCATAATTATATCGTAGTTTTTGGCGCCTAAATCTCCCGTTGTTTTTTTTCCGTTTTTTTTTATACGCGGTACCATGAAGTATTGCTCGGTGCTCTCTAGCACTCAGTGGAGAAAAAAATTGCGCAGATTCGATGCACTGTTGGAATCGATGTAGGCGAAGCTGTCTGCTGGTTGCTTTGATTGACGATAATTAGCGGTGATGTTCACGGCGAAAGTTTAATTTCTTCGACGTTTAGTATAACAGGAGAGTGGTGAGTTGATGTTAAACGTTACCTTTTATGCACTACTGCACGAAAAAGTTTCTACGGAGTGTCTGTGTAGTGTTTGCTTGAGGCGTTGTTGTGCGCCATTTTTCATAACCTCTCAGAGGGTTGAGCATTGTCATTGCCTCACATGGCACATCGCATCGTGGCAGAAGTAGTAAACTTGAATTGCATTATGGGACTGTACGTGCCAAAACCACAATCGCATTATGAGGCACGACCTGTAGTGGTAGACTCCGGATTAATTGTCGCACCATGCATGATGTTCTTTAACGTGTCCCAAAATCTAAGTGCACGTGCGTTTCCCATTTCACCCCCGTCTAAATGTAGCTGCCGCGGTCAGAATCAAGTCCGCGACCTCTAGCAACGCCATAGCCGCAAAGCTAGGGCACAGAAGTGTTGATTTGACGGTCAACCGCTGCTGTAGTGTTGCCTAGACCCTGTGGTGCGCTTTAATTAATGCGGCTCTGCTTCTACACGCCCTGTGTAATTTCTCCCCTTGACATATTTGCATGGTGCTTATTCTCAGAAATAGCAGGAACGTACTGTACCGTACGTTGAACAAAAATAACGTACAGCGCAAAGGACCAGGACAGCGATAGACGACATACACAGCGCTGTGTATGTCGTCTATCGCTGTCCTGGTCCTTTGCGCTGTACGTTATTTTTGATCATGAATTACCAACTAGCCCAAGCAACCACCGTACGTTGAAGTTAGGCTTTTCCTGTTTTCCAGCAAGTGGTGTCGTATAGTAGTAGAGTTTCCTTGCCTTCTCACGTCACCTCCCCGCCCTCCCTTGTGCAGGAACTACCTCTTCTCCTCCCTCGTATCTACGTCCCATCTAGGCTCGCACGTTAGTAGAAAGGGAAGCGATGCAGTTCTGCAATGTTCTTGAAGGGAGTCGCGGCTAATCACAGCTCTCTAGAAGATAATGTGGCGACGCCCAGGGATCTCCTTAGGCCAGTGTGCACATTCGACGCGGTGGGCTTTAAACTAGCTGGTCGCGTCACCTTTCCTCCGATTCGCTCCTGTCATGTATACAAACGTTCTAACCCCCCCCCCCCCTCTGCGACGTGGTGTGACAGCAGTAGCCACAGCAGCAGCAGTGGGAGAGCCGGAGGAGGAGGCAAAGAAAGTTTCGGCGTGAAAAAAAAAAAAAATTCGGGCACTGGTGTGTTGTAAGTGTGGTATTCCCACGAGGTAAACACGTCCCATTTTATGAGGTGGCCCTTCTTTTGCGAGTGCGACATGTACTGCAGGTATAGCTGTAAATATTAAGAAGCATGTTGGATAGATGATCACTAGCTGTTGACTTTCGGTATACTTCCCTTGCACAACTTCCTTAAACTGATAGATTATCTTCTTCGTAGAATGAGAGGCTTTCCTTGCAGCTGCCAGCGAAATATGAAACAACGAAAGTTTATTTCAGGACGTGTTGCATCGACTTTTTTGCGAGTAACGTATTTAACATTGTTTCAGTCACGAGGAAGTCGCTGAAAGTACGCGGTGCTGCTATGAGCTAGAAAACAAAATGCGTTCGTGCAGGTTTGGTGTGACAACAATTAAGCAAAAAAAATTCTAATTACGAATTGAGCTTTGGGATTTCACGTGCCAAAATGACGATATAATTATGAGGCAACGCCCTAGCGGGGGAACTCCGGTTAAATTCTGACCTCCTCGTGGCTACCATTCTGACCCCCATTCTTTAACGTGCACCTAATCCCCGGTGAGTTCACGACGAATAAATATGACGATTTTGCTGCATGCACCATTTGTTGATGACATGACTCTGCTTTATCGCTTATGGCTAGGGGTGGCTTTCACGAAATCTTACTCCTTCCGCATTGGAATGGCGGACAACGCTCTATGCAATGCCTGTCTTTGCGAGGAGACGCTGGAACACATTCTGTGCGACTGTCCTGAATATAATGTTCAGTGACAGTCCCTGGCATCTGTTCTAGCGCCCTTGACACTAGACCATTGTCCGTCGACACGATTTTCACATGCCGCCGACAGAAGACATCGCAGGTGAAGGCGACGGTTTCGGTTTTTGAAAGAGACGGGATTGGATAAGCGGCTGTGGCAGTGATATCACGTACCATGCCAGATTGATGGACTCCAACAGACGATGTGTGTGTGCTATGCTATGTGCTCTCTCTCCCTCTCCCCCTTCCCCATCTTTCATCTCCCCCATCTCTCACCCATGTGTAGGGTAGCAAACCGGTTAAGCTAAACTGGTTAACCTCCCTGGCTTTCCTTCTCCACTTTTTCCTTCCTTCCTTCCTAATCCCTGGTACACGGCCATTTTTGCATTTCACTCCCCAGCGAAATGCGCCCACCGGGGCTGGGATTTGATCCCACGCTCTGTGGCTTAGCTGCGCAACTACGGAGGATCACCAAAAAAAAAGGAAGAACAGAAGAACAAAAGCAAAATTAAGTTTTTTTTTTTAGATGGCATACTACAGGCTCACACAGGTGTTAGAACAGCAAAGATAACAATAGCAGCCATGTGTACCTTCAGCGAGAACTTTTTCCGAGGCTTTTTACCGTTTCGACTCCCAGCCCCCGGGTATCACTCCCTACTATTCATGCAGTTCTGTTTAGTGATCAGTTTTCTTATTTCCTTTTTTGGCGACTACATTTAGGCCCCTTTGTCCAGTGCACTTTCATTTGTTTTCTTTTTTCTGCTACGCCATAATATTGCCTCACCTCTCCCAATTCTATCGGACTTTTCACAGCTCAGGCGGAAATAAACTATAACCAAGCCGCATGTTACTCCACTAAAAGAAAAAAAAGGTAATCGCGTGCGAAAAGGCACAAAGAAAACTCATCTGTCGAAATTTGAGTGTTTTCATTCGGCATGTCCACGACAGTGCACGGTGCAACAATAGCGGTTGGTCGTTCATTGTGTCCACGTGTCTTCGTGAATGAAAGAAGGGTCAAGGAACGCAGCACACCTTGAGCACTTCGAGATCCGTACGTAGACTTTGATTCTAGGCAGTGACTTCTACAGCTTTACTCATCTTCGCTTGGTTTGAAATTTTTTAAGGTAGGCGGGAGGCAGCTCACAGTTTATTCTTTCACAATAGAACATCGGCTTCAAAGAGGGGCTGTTGAAGGCGGGCTTAAACATTTCTCTAACTGAGAGTTCAGGGATTCTGGTCGTTCCGATCACCAGCCTCTTGACAGATGAAATATAAGTGTTAGCAAGCGTTAGCTTGTATTTTAACTTTCTTCTCGAACAAGTACAGGGTCTCTTAAGATCTCTTTGAAGAAGTGAACGTCGAAAGCCTACTCTTCCTCGTCTTTTCATTCGCTCCTTTCTCTTTGCCTCTTTTCTTTATCTTCTTTCTTTTAGTCCTTACCGCTCACTACAAAGCATCTTTAGTCATTTGTAATGAATTGTAGTCATTACAAGCCGTCGTTAGACGGCTTGTAATGTTGGTCATAGCATAGTCATTAGTAGTCACTTCAAGTCATTTAAGTCATTATTAGTCATTACTGGTCATTACTAAGTATCTTTAGTCATTTATAATCAATTTTAGTCGTTACAAGCCGCAGTTAGACATATTGGTCATTTTGTAGTGATTAATGCTCCTTACAAGTCATCAGTAGTCATTTTAATCATTACTACTTTTTACGAGACATTTCTAGTCATTTTTAATCAATTGCGGTCATTACGAGCCGTCGTTAGACATATTGGTCATTTCGGAGTTATTAGTAGTCATTACAAGTCATTAGTAGTCATTATTAGTCATTACTAGTCGTTATTAACCTCTACCAATCTCTATTATAACGTTATCATTCACTAACTGGCACTATCAATCATTTTTCATTCTTTCATGTGTCTTTAATCTGTCTTCATATGGCGTAATCACGCTTCGGCGGACACTTCGGCGTTCAGGTTTGCTGACACAAAGTTCTCCATGAGCCTGGAAAGGATTTCGCCTTAAAGAAGAGCTTAATAGCGTGCACAGAGTAGTTTCTCTAATTTGGACGCCACCCGCTATCCGAGACAGTCTTCTTGCAAGTAGAACAAAGGGGCGGCCATCGTGTAATTACGGCTTCATCACGGTGTTTCGGCTGTTCCTGATGACAAATGCTGCGATGTTTCCAAATGTTTTGTCCATGCCTTATGGGTGAAGTAAAAGCAATCCTGGTGGCGGCGGTACGCAGGTCACGAAGCAATATTCTCTTGTGTGGTTCTGCTTCTAGCCTTCCAGAGACGCACGTCTAAAGGCCACGACCACTGCGATCGCTTTGTACGCCGGAAAAAAACAAGAAAAAATGTTATGTGGGCACTTGCATTTCTACAAAGCGCACGTGATCCAGGATATATGTCTCTACACTGGCAATGAGGCAAATACTTACACGGCAAAAATGAGCCAAATAATAATAAAAATAATAACAAAATAAGAATAAGGAGGCAAATACGATACACTTCGTGATATAAGATAGATCAAAACCTCACGCAAATGCAAAACCGGTGGTTGTAAACTTAAGTGCTGTTTAGCAGCAAAATTTCATAGCTGCGACGTTGTTAAAGAACACATCGTGATGTGCGCGACACGTCGCTTCGACCGAAGGACAATTGCGAAAAGTACGAGCGCTTCTGTAATTATACTTCCGTCTTCGCAAGGAAGCCAATTAATAACTTGTACTTCGCCACGTTACGTTACGCTCACCAAGTATAGACATATTATAATTTATCAGAAACATGCTTGTTAACAAAAATTGCTATTGTCTTGCAGTACTTACATTCCATATACAACGGTAGATCGATGGTATTCTATCACTTGCCACTCACTGTCTATTTTATATTTGCTACAACTACATTCTTTCTTGAAAGAAGATGAATCTTACAAAGGCTTCTCTCCGACATTAATGTCAAATTTCTGTCGAGGTTATAACTGGGTGAGTAGCAGTGGCGTAGCCAGAAATTTCGTTCGGGGGGGTGGGGGCTCACAATGCAGCTCGGCCTCCTCTTAAGAGGAAAAATTAGGTCGAATGCTCCTATCCAAATACGTGTAGAAGGAGAATTCGTTTTTCTCGGCAACCACTTCACCAAATTTGATGAGGTTTATAGCATTTAAAAGAAAAACTTAACTTCTAGCGATTGTTTGTTTCCAATTTCCGATTTTGGTCGTCAATATTTTATTGAAAAGTGGCAAAAATCGAAAATTTTCAGAAAACGAAACAATGAATTTACAACTTTGCAAATCAGCAATAAAAATTAGTATCACAATTCTGTGAATTACACATAATAGTACATCTACAGCGGACAAAATTTATGTTACACATGAGTCTCAAAAATTAAGTATTACGGAAATACGGCTTTTGCAGAACCCTTGTACATAACACAACCAATTCAAATAATATACAAATAGACATATCGAATTTGTCCGCCTTGAATGGGGTAATGGATACCGTTTACAGAACCGCGATATCTGTTCTTGATGCAGAACTATTAATTTGTATACTTCGTGCTTCTATTTTTTAGAAGTTTCAAATTTTTCAAAATATTTTAAATAAAGTTCGGGCCCTAAATCGAAATTCCGCTTCCAAAAGACGCTAGAGTTTAACTTACTCTCTCAAATGCAACAAATTTCATATAAAAGCGATTCAGGAGTTATCTCAGAAAAGCGTTTCTGCGTTTTACATGTATCTGAATAGGCCGCGCCGGAGTTGGGCCCGAGCTAAAGCGTCCTCTTAAACAATTTGTCTAGGGATCAAATACATGAATAATAACTGCATTGCCACTGTCAAAGATGCTGCAAACTAATTCTTGAATGCTACGCACTGTCAATACAAATAAAATATGTATTCCTTCATAAAATATTATACTCGTATGTGCCAAAATTGTGCCCAACATAACTGATGTCAATGCTTACATGTTTTTTGTCTATTTATTAAGTAAAGAAAATATCACACGAACTTTAGAACTACATCAGTTCGAAACCAGCAAAGCAGTGCATGTCGCTGATATGAAAAATGTAAAGGCCATGTAATAAACAAGTTGAGGACAAATATTTAATGAAACTTTGTCATTCAAGATCCTTGTTTACATTCTTGTACATATGCAATGGCCTGTGAAAAATCTCAATGACGCTGCCATTTGTTCCAATGTATTACGCAAGAACAGCTGTCACCGGTCGTGTATCGTGAGTAATTGCACCGAAATTAGAGTCGCCACAGGATCACGTATAAAAAGCAGAAGTCCTGCAGAATATACGAAGGCGAGTCAAATGAAAGTGAGCCAATGCGAATATATGACAAACGGGGTACTTTATTTAAAAGTAGCCTCCATAAGCATTTAGACATTTGTCCCATCGACTAACGAGTCGCGTAATTACCGTCTCATAAAGCTCCTTGGGTTGTTGCTTCAAAGCATCAGTTACTGACTTTCACGTCATCGTCCGAGACGAATCTGGTTCACTTTAGCTGTTTTTTTTTTTATTTCGGTTGCCCCAAAATGTGGAAGTCGCAAGGCGACAGGTCTGAGCTGTATGGCGGATATTGCAGCGTTTCCCGCTTGAACTTTGCCAGTTTTTTATTAACAGTGTTAGGCTGCTGAGCACAAGGTCGCGGGATCGAATCCCGGCCACGGTGGCCGCATTTCGATTGGGGCGAAGCGTATAATTACATTTAGGTGCACGTTAAAGAACCCCAGGTGGTCGAAATTTCCGGAGACCTCCCCTACGGCGTGCCTCATAACCAGAAAGTGGTTTTGGAACGTAAAACCCCATGATTTGATTTTAATTTTTTTAAAGTTTTGTATTAACCTCATCAGCGACGTGGGGACGGGATTTGTCGTGGATTTGCGTTCCACAATATCGGAAACAATTGATAGTCTCTCAAGATTTAGCAAATTCTATCAGTAATGGCCCCTGACGATCGAAAAATAAAAGTTAACTACACCTTTCCGGCATAAATGACAGCCTTTGCTTTCATTGGGGGTGGTGAATTCGAATGTTTCCATTGTAAGCTTTGGCGTCGTGTTTCAGGTTCGTAGAAGTGGCATGATGGTTCGTCTCTGATCACAATTGCAGACAAGAAATCGTCACCCTTATTGTGATACCGGATCAGATGAGTAAAAGCAGCACCGAACTTCTCCGTATTCTGGCGGTGGTTCAACATCTTGGGCATCCATTGCGCACACAAGAGGCGATAACCGAGTTGTTTATGAATTATGGCGTGAACGGTCACGGTGAACCGAACCGTGACTGATGTTCACACGCTCTGCCAGTCCATCGATGCTTATCCTCCGTTCTTGTGTCATCAGCTCATCAACCTTTGCAATTTTGTTAGGGGTAATTGCACTATGGGCTTTGGTCCGGTCTGGGATTGTCTTTGCAACTTTCACGTCCTTCTTTGAACCGTTTGTTGTAACCCTTCACAACGAAATGCAATGTTCAATGTACACGGCAGCAATACGGTGACCAATTTCTTTTTGGGAAACACCTTCAGCTGTCAAAAACCTCACGGCACCACGCTGCTCAACTTCTGGAGCGTCCATTACGACACGCAACCCTGTTCAACCCAGTGTATGAGCGCATTAAAGAACATTTATCCTCACACCTGCTTGTCACTTTTGTAAATGAGAGATGCCTGTGTGCTACGCGCAGGCCTTTCAAATGATGAACAGAACCATAATTGCGCAGGGTGGGTAGGCTCACTTTCATTTGACTCGCCCTCGAACGTTAGAAATGCGAAGATACAATGAAATATACAAATGCAAAGATACAGCTTGGTAAAAGGCAAAAAGATGCCACTGGAAACAAAGTTCACTGCAAGTATGAACAAAACCTCGCAACAAGATATCTAAACATACGTATAAGTCTCCAATAAATGTACGTATCTAAGAAAAAGTCACGCTGTGTAATGGCTCAAACAAGGCAAATAAACATGTTGCGCAATCACAGATTCACAGAATCCTAGATCCCTGCCCCATTCCATCCACTCCCCCCGATGTATCACGCGTGACGGAAAGCGGCGCGCTTGCTCCTCACTTTTCTCCCTTGCGCACACAATACTGAGCCACCATCGTCAGCTCACCCATTCCCGCCCCCCCCCCCCCACGCTTTCACTCGCACATACAGCATGCGGCGCGTGGTCACGATGTTATCGCCCTTGGACTTTATGCGGAATATGAGGGCGACGGTGACCGCAGCAATGCGCCTAGAGTTTCCATATAATTGCTATCGCAATAATATAATAAGAGTATCTGGCAGCTGAAGCGTCCCATGGCCCATTACTTTCCGCAAAAGTCACAAAATAGAACTTTCCCCATGCGACAATTCGCTGCGCAGCAACAAAATTTTTTTTTTCCTTTTGTGGGGCGGGCGCCCGTATTGAAAAAAAAAAACGCTATGGAAAGTATGTTGGTCACAATCGAATGCCTACTTTGGGCAACTAATGTGACTATTAAAGGAATATAGAAGAAAACACGAGACGCTTGGTCCACCAAGAACCATGCGCATACTGCTCGGTATCCTACACCGGCGAGACAAGTCTTTCTGGAGAGGTTGCGCTCAAGCGAAGGCGGTGCAATCCGTCGAGTCCCCACAGTGATTGCGGCTAGCCACCCTTGTTTCTTTTTCCCGTCTGCTAGCTAGAAAGCGTCCAAAACTCTGCCAGGCGAAAATGCACTCGGCCAGAGAAAAACGAACGCGCGCCGAAGTGCGCCGCGTGGTGGTCGGGGCAACACGAGAAAAACGCGTGCGCTCTGGCTGGCTCTAGAAAAAAAATTGAAGCGGCTCAATGTGTCCTCGCGATTAAAAGACCAAGTATAAAAAGTAAATAAGAACGTAGTTACCTTGGCTGGCTTTAGTGTCTTCACTGGATGCTTTGGCGCAGGTGAAAAAAAATGTTGATATTCGTTTATGTGACATGACGGCACGAATGAACCACCACAACGCTTCGTCTCATCGGGCCTCGCTGCAGAATTTGTCAACTTGTCTGATAGTGTGTTGATTTGGCTTATCTCGTTGTATGGCCCGATGTACGACTTTGGAAAAGTTAATGAACCTTTGGCGTCAAATATTTATGGGTACATTAAACTTACAAAATTCCGCAATTGAAAATCGAAAGCACGCGTTTGGAAATGTCAATGCACCTTTCACATCAAAAGTTTATGAGAACTAGACGTCCTTGAAACTTTGTGCTCTGATGGGGCTGCTTGCGTTATGCGACTCCCGGTGCATGGGCGTTGCCGCGAAATCCAGCCCGAGTTCGCAATTTTTGCGGTGAAATGGCTTTTCGAGCGTGAAAAAGACGTTCTAGACAAAATCCAGAATGATTTCCGGCGCCGGGGGTTGCTTTTGGTGGGCGGTGCATGGACAGCACGTAAAATTTCGGGGGGGGGGGGGGGCTCAAGCCCCGTAAGCGCCCCCCCCCCCTCCCCCTGGCTACGTCCCTGGTGAGTAGGGACATGTTAACCGAGAAGGCAGCGGCGTGAACAGGGAACAGTGATATACAACGGCGCTCGTTACACCTTCTCTTGCTCTTTTCTCCGGTTCGTGCTGTTCTGTCTTTTTGTGTCAATATCAAGTTTGCGAGTTCACGACTAACCTCGCACGTCTAGACAACTTAATTAAAATTTAAAACTCTAGCGAAGCAACAGAAATTTGTCATTTACCATGACAGTTAAGCTATGCCCAAGGAGTAATTATGTAAGCAAAACTGTATAACGCTTCGTAGTTGTGCCTGCAACGTTTAACGTTCAGGCTTTTAGCGGCGTTTCTACGATCGAACTTCAACCTCCCATGCAGTTACCTCTGCAAGTGATAGATATTTGGCTACTAAGAGGGCTCAGCGATACAAGGAAAGTAATTAGACGGCTTCACTAAAGAAGAATGAGCTTTTTGATGGGGCTACTGGGAATAAAAAATAAATTTCGCACTACGTTACTGCCACGCGCCGCCACAAACCTAGTTACTTCGTTGCTCATGTGGAATTTAATAAAGCAACTAATTTATGTTCCCTGCAGGACAAAGGCCTCTACCAGAAACCTCCACTTACCCGTATCTCGCGCCAGCCAACTCATTCATATGTCAGCCAATATCTTAATTTTATCGCACTACCAATTTCTCGGCCGTTTTTTACTGCATTTCCTTTCTTTTGGCGCCCGCCTTGTTATTCTAACAGACCACCGCCCACTTGCTTTACGCATGAAATGGCGTCCTAACTGTCGTAACGGCGACGACTTCGCGCGCTTTCTAATCGAGACAGCTGTCCTTCTGTTTCTTAACTTCCTGCCTATAATCTTGCGTCTCATCGCTCGTTGCGCGGTTCTTAACGTCTCAAGTTTCTTCGTTAACCTTCAGGTTCCTATTGTATTGCTTAGCATCGGTGGGATGCAATTTATAATATGGGGTGACCCAAGTAAGCTAAGCAATTAAAGGTTCACATTTATTTTTGCTGATATTGTCAAGCATTCTTTGAACAAAACCTGCCGTTGTGGGTTAGAGGCTGGCATTACGCTGGTAAGCATGAGGTGGTGGGTTTGAGTCCCGACCGTGGCGGCCGCATTTAAATGGGGGGAGACGGGCGGATTGCAAAAAAAAAAAAAAAAGTCGTGTACTTCATTTCGGTGCGCGTTAAAGAACCCCTTGCGATCAAAATTATCACTCATCCCCCCACAACGTCGTGCCTCATGATCAAATCTTGGCTTTGGCACATAAAAGCCCACAACTTAATTTATTTGTTGAACAAGCTTAACGAATGAACGGTAATAACCAACTGGATTAAAACATTCTTATAATAGAACAGTAAACATTACAAACAATATATTGAACAGCCATTCGTAACAACAAGAAGTAAATTAATATTTCAGAAATTGTATTCAAGATCGATCTTCTCTGTCTTTGACAAACTTTTGGATTTCATCAGCTGTGCTATTTAATTAAATAACGAAACTATCTATGAGTATAACAATTCAAAAATTGCACTTTGTAATAAAATGGGAACTTGTTTCTGGCAATTTCCACTGAAAAAAAGTTTTGCGTGCGGCTGTACACACCGCTCGGCTTTTTGTTTGAAATATAAGCGACGTTATTAGTGTATGCCTACACCCATGCACTATGTTATACGCCGGTAACATGATAGTATTTTTTTTTCTAGTACAATATCCTCACGCTACAGTGGGAGCCTAGTACGTGATTTATTAGCCCTATACAGTATCACGGCGTCCAAACAATGCATAATAAAGAACAAAAATTACAAACAATTCCTGCTCTCCTTCCTATCCTTTACAAGCCCATTGACTTGTGATCAGCTTCTATAACCATTAGTTAGCGCTTATATATATATATATATAAATATATATATATATATGTATATATATTTGCCTGTTCAAGTTGCGTGTTCACAATACGGAACGTCCCAATTGAAGCGGCTGCATCACATACGAAGAACAAAACATATTTCACTGAAGCAAAATCATTATGGCGCTAACAACACGTTAAATAACAAAGATGATAATATAGCAACAGCGCGGCCATAGTAAGCGTGACAATGTATGACCATGTGTCAAAACTATAACGTCCTACATTTACACTAGTGTAGTGCAAAAAAAAAATATTTGCTCGCAAGGTGTGCGTTAGAAGCTGCCCCTGCAGCGCAGGATCGTAGCTTCTGCTAGCAAGATTGATATGATCGAGAAGCTTTTGCTAGTTGAATTCGAATTCCGTGCCGCAGACTCGAGAGGCTATAGGTAGCCAAAATGACTTCAACAGTAACAGTGAATGACATCGTCAGTGCAGTGGTAGCAACAGAACCTACGGCGGTAAACCAATATACAACTAAACAGGTGGTAGCATACAATAGCTGCTGAGTCAAGTGGCTTTACGCTGCCAAGAAGCTGTAGCTTTCTCCGCGTATGCCTTTCCTGCGTGTGTCTTTGCACGATGAACGCGATACGCTGCGATTTAGACGAGTAATTTGTTACAATGTCAAGTTTGTGCGTTATTGCGGAATTTGGAAGCATGGCCTATTGAGAGCCCATTCGACCCTCCGGGCATATCTAAATTATGGCCAGTATTCAAGACAATCTACGTTGACTGCTAGGAAGACAGTTTGGACCTCATGTAATGAAACTAATTTGGAAGACGTCTATACGACTTGGCTCCACCTCGCGTCGACAAGAAAAAGCTAAGAAAAGCACATAATTATCGCCATATTTTAGCATTAAAACCACAACATAGCTTACGTTAACCGCACAAAAAAGCGTAAGCACGTTAACTGCTGTGTGGGCGACCTTCCCCATAAGTTTCCAGGCATTTAGCTCAGCCGCCATGTTGTTTGAACAGCAAATCAGCCTGCGTCGTTTTCGACTTCGATGTCGTCTTCACGAGTATGCTTTTTCATCCTCTTTTTTCAGCTTCATCTAAATTCAAACGCTGTGATTAATTGAAAAGCTGTGATTTAGTCGCCTACGACGAGTATTGGGACACCACTTATATGAATCCAGCCACGCAACGTGTCGTGAATGAACGATGGGTTTCGCAGAAAACCCGACCTCAATCCCTCAGGGGTCATCGTCGTTCTCCTATCGTCTTTGCCGTCGATGTCACCCAAGTCGTATTAGATAACATTGTTAGCGCTGTTTAGGGAGGCCCCTCAAGACTCCTGTGAGTCTCCCTCTGCAATGTTTGTGCGACATTTCTTCTGAGAAACAATATAAAAGCCAGTAACACCATACCTGAAAGGAGTGGTGAAGACTTGTGTGTACTTGAATAAAGGGGTAACCACTACGCCCCTGCCGATGCTTTCCTCCACTAGGCTGCTTCATATTCCTGCATGAGAAACATTCGCGCAATAAGTTGTTTGCGAACACAATTGATGCAAACAAAACAAGCGATCAAACACGTCGATGGCAGCGGACCTTCATCCGAGTCTACTAAGTGTCATCTCCTCTCACGTACAGTGACACGATGTCTAGTCCATAATGACAGCAGGCACCTCATGGCCTGCTGATAGAAACTAGCATGAGCAAAAGCAGCTGTATATCCGATTAAAGGCGACTGGCCGCCACTGCCAGGGGAACCAATACTGCTTCAAGCTAAAGCAGCTTGTCTGAAGAGGAGACTAATTGCGCCTATAGAGTATCATAATAAGTGCGTTTCTCAAGGCACCTGACCAGTAGTATAATATTTTTCTCTAGCTTCTTTTATTTTTAGACCTTGTATGCAAATAGCAGCAAAAAATCTGCTTGACAACTACTCTAAAAGTACAAACAGTGCAGTCGATGAGCGCATCACACTCCAGAGACCTCAGGAGAAGCGCCGAGCGTGTAACTTTTTATGCATTCCTGAATAATGCAAAAGAAGGGCGTAAACGAAGGGAGCAAAGATGCAAAGGGTTACGAAGGGAATTCCGAGAGCCAGGATTCCATCCTCCAGCCACTTTACGCAGACCTGGCTCTGTCATGATCGTAAAGGCTCCTCACGCACCGCATTACACAAAGCCTCGCACTGCGTTCCACCAATTCAATGCAGCGCAGCGGAGAGGCTGAGACCACACACATCGAAGACACCTGCGCTCGCAAGTAAGGGGACCAATTCTTCAGGGGGGTCTGCAAGGGCATGTACTGCTGACAACGATTCGATCTGCACTAGAAGGCGATAGTTCGAGATTGCTAGGGATGCGACTGCTTCCCGTCGCCATCAATATTTTTGAGTTCCGTGCTTTGTTTTTTTGGCTGTCGTAGTAAGTCATTCGACTCCACTAATATCTTTTCTTTCTACACCTATTCCCCTTCCCTCTACGCCGAGTAGCAGCTTAGAATATTGATCCAGGCCGACTTCTCAGCTTTTCTCTCATAATAAGTACCTCATTCTCTCTCTCTCTCTCTCTCCAACCGTTGCTCAGACGAGGGGACTTGCACCTCTCTCCCCAGTTCTGAGAAATGCCGGGTCTTCAGCGCTGATAGCATTGAGTGTGCGGCGAGCCCACTCTAGCATGCTGTCTCTGCATGCTTTGATGAAGGCACCTCCCACCACTTCCCTTTAACCTCCCCCTCTTGCCGGAGGCTGCCTTCTACTGAACGGTCGATGCGGCATTTACGAAAACGCGAAATATACAGTTCACGACAGTTTAAACAAAACGCGACGGACCACGTTTGCTCTCTCCTTTATTATGTTATGACCTGAAGGACGGCACAAGTTGAGAAGAGTATTGAAATACAAATCGGTTCAGATTTTTGTTTCCTTGCGCATGTTCCGTCGGGACCGGCAGCAAGCGCCATGCACCCAGAGCACTGCACGGAATAAACGTTGAAACCTACTGCGGCGTCTCCCAAGAGCACGATAGAGCACTGCAGACTCGTCCTACAGAAAAAAAAAACACACACACACAACCGCGCAATGCATCAGCGGTCGGTGCGCACATAACGCTACGAAGCAATAGGTCGTCGGTGTGCGCTGAAGGCCTCGTTCAGAGGAGCGGACAACGACTCGGGTGGGGCCGACGCATCTTTGGCTTTCACGGCAGGCACTTGAAGGGGGAGACGTCGAACATCGAGCGGAATAGGACCACGAGAGTGTGGCCGCCTTTTCAACGCCGCATTCCGCTCCCTCTACGCGCGCGCGCGCGCGAGCTCTGCGATCGCAGTCGAAGACTCGAATGCTGATCAAAGAAACGCTAAGCGCGCACCAGCGTCCTGGAAAGGAAAATGTTGAGAAACACGGCCGCGCTGGAACGCCAGCACTGTGAAAGAAACCAGAGGTCGAAACATGCTTCGACGAGGACGAGGAAAGAGAGGAACGGAAGGAGGACGGGGAGGAAGACTGAAAAGAAAGAAAGCGGCCTACGAACACAACTAGCACTGTGGGCCAAAATCAATCTTCGTCGTCTGCGGCAAGAGACTCCGCATTTTCGCAAAGTTTTGCTATCGTGCTACTCTCCGAGTGTATACGCTCTTGGAGAGAGAACGATGAAAACGAGACGCGTAGACTGGAAAAGTCGTTCGGCTCGCGTGCGGGAAAAGAAGCAGGGAGTACGAGATGCGAGAAATAGGCCGCGTCTTCAGCCTATAGCGCGACGAGCACTGCGTTTCTTCTGGGGTCGCAAATATAATCTCAATGTCGTGCACCTCGCACAGACAAATGTTTGCTCGCAGTCGTTGAACAAATGTTTGTTCAACACCGAGGAGGGCGAGCGACGTCGGGAGGCCTGGAGGCGAGTTCGACCAAAAACGCCAGGACCGATATATTTCGCAGTCGTTTCTGCAAAAGTTTCGTGCCGCCTGGTCTTCATCGATTCTCGCCGCTCGCTCGAGAACAAGCGAGGGCGGAACGGGGCGGAGTGCAGGTCTCGAACAAGATGCCCAAGGATGCCTGCTTTGCGTCTTCATTTCAGGTCCGAGCACCTTCCCACCACTTACCCCAAAGAAAGGGTGATGGCACTGGAAAGAGCGTTAGCGCTTGAACGGGGATTGTTCACAACACCAAAGAATGTAAAAGTAAACGTAATATTTCGGTAGGCAATGAACTCACTCCTACTCATGTGCACTCGAACTCGTCGGTATTCACTCACGTCGCTCTATTCAAGCTCACCAATACCCACTAGCGTTCATATTCGTTTCCATTCACACTTACCGGCACCCATTTACGCTCACGCACTAGCGTCCACTCTCATTAAGCGGCACTCACTCACATAAAGTGACGTCCACTCACACTAGGCTACACTAACTCACGTCGACGCTTACGTCCGTTAAAACTCGCCGTCAATTAATTTTGCTCGTACTCGCGTTAACTCTATCCCGCACCTGGTTCACCACTCACGTCCCCTCAAACTCACGGGCACTCACTCCTGCTCGTGAGCACTTCCACTCACACCTTTCATCAATCACACTCCACTGCACGTCTGTTAAAAGGACGTGAAGCGCGTAACACGTCAGTGTGCTACTGGGTATGTGTGCTGACCAATGCGCCGGAAGGCAAATCTTGCTTATTTGTTCCACTACTTTAACCCAGGCTTTCATTAATGACGAGAAGCGGCAGTTCTAATAGGAGTGCCAAGATTCGTGCGTGCAACTTTTGAGGCCAGGCACCGGTCATGGGCTAACGCTAAACAGCTCCCTATGGAACTTAACCTACGAAGCTTACATAGTCGAGTATACTTAGCCCGGTCTCCTTTCCCCTTATTCACTTCTCCAAATAATCTTCGAGCTTTGGTTTAAACATCTAATTCTATTGCAGTCATTATTTCAGAGGCTGCTATAGCGGGATATAGGCATGAATGATATATCAAAGGACTGATGTATCAATATCAGTCCTTTACTATTTTGGCCTTTCGATGCGCGTAAGCGGCACCACGTCAGCATTACTACATGTTTGGGCGAGGTGAACGGTATATAGATAAAACAAGATACAACGTACAAAAACGGTAAACATTACCTGTCCAGAATCATTGCCCTTCTTAGTCTGATAAATGTAATTTTGCGGGCTACACGCGGCCTTTAGGAGGACAAACATGGTTTGTCTTTCTCGTAAGATTAATCTGTGACGCCTCTTCGCATACGGAGTGCAGCATCAACCTGCATCAGCAGTGCTTACACGCCGCCTACTGCTCAGCTTGCGATGGTACACCAACTAAGAAAACTGTTACGCTAAGCGACGCAGAAAGTGCAAAGACGCCGACGGGCGAACCTCGCCTTGGTCCGGCGAGAGAGACGCCAGCGTGAAGCGGAACGCCTTCGCGCGTTCGCTGCGCACGCTGTGAACTCGGCCACTCGCATTCCTGAAGCCGAGCGCGTCGCAGCACAACTGGCTGCCCGACACACTACAGAGGCGGACCAAAATGCTCGCGTCTTCGCCGAAGCGACTCGGCAGCGGCGCGCCAAGCAAACCTGCAACACGGTCGCCGACGCGCAAATCGAGCGCTCTTCGCTGCATGCGTAAGTTCAGGAAGCAGACAATGAACAGCTTCTGGGAAGACACGTTTCACTTTCGTGTTCCGACAATCAATATGAAAGAGGTATCAACCATACATTTATTTATTACGATAGCAATTATATGGACACTCCAGGCGCATTTCTGCCATCGCCATCGCCGTCGCCGTGAGGTTCCGTATGAGTGGAAACTTGTGAGGGTGAGCCGGCAAACGCGGTTCAATCTCGCGTGCGCGAGCGAAGAACGCGGGCCAGGATGCGTGCCCCCTACTGTGGCGCGCGAGGCGAGGGGGTTCAGACGAGGGAGGAGGGGCGTTCTTCTCCAACGGCTGCCAGAGTTTTCCGAGTTCCCCGACGTTTCCCCGATGCCAGTTTCGAGGCAGCTTTCAAAGTGTCTCACAAAATGCACTGTCATTCCAGTTACTTTAGTGCTTCAATACATACAAGTGCGTTTCCTTTAAAAAAAACGTAGGCGGTACAGCAGTGCATTTTGACTGAAAATTTGACGGCGCATATCTCGAAAGCAGTGCCATTCTCAGACTTCGCTCGAAGAGGACATTCCTTGCAAAGTGGCTAGTTGTATTTCGTAGACTTAAGTATGTGCCGTAAAGTAAATAATATTAGAAAACTAATCGGTGTAATTATATTACCTTCTCATTTAAGAATTTTTTATTACTAGTAGATGTAATGACCGCCTCATCGAGTAACTTAGCCTATGGATTAAAATTGTGTAATCTGCCAAAAGCAATTAGAAACAATAGTGCAGCTAAATAATATACAAAAGCGTGAACCTACACAGGCTATCTGCATGCATCGTATAGCTACAAGTCGCACCGCTCATGGCCCCCATTCAATGGCAGACATTACAAAATCAATTCGTAGCCGCTTGTCCGGACCATAAGAAATGTAATTTCGCGTGGAGGACAGACGTAGACTGCGCACGCCTAAAGAATTTAAAAAAAGAAGAGTCAGGTTCCACATTACCACGTTCATTAAACATCCTAATCAGAGCATGTCGAACCGGGATCTGCGTGCGAGATAAGTTACATACAGGAGGCTTCGAGAGACGTTCGAGCATTGCTGACCACCACCGGCCTCGTACAGAGGATGCGGCATCTCCCAGCTCACGTAAGCTGCCACGGCAAGCAGCGCAGGCTGCGATGCGAACTAATTCCCGCCTCGCCCAGCCTCGTCCAACGGCGGTGCTCGCGAGCGGCAGGGTCTCTCGGCGGACGGCCTGTTCCGTCTAAGGACTCCACGCAATGAGCTTCCAGCACAGCGCGGGCTCGTTTGTTACTTTTTTTTTCCCCGTCATCCTCTGGCTCGCTAAGGCCAGCCCACGCCTATACCTCGGTAATCCGCATCTCCAAATCCCATGATCCCCGTAATGACCGCGCAGTGGTATACCGCGCGCATTTCACGGTGGCCACGCGCCTAAGGAGAAAAACGGCAGAAGCGAATGCCTCGTTAGCTTTTTCCCTTGCGTTGAGGAGACAACAGCAACGTGCGCAGAAAAAAAAAAGGAAAACAGGCACGAAGCCCCTTTTTCCGCCTCGCGTTCGGCCAGCCAGTATAAGAGGATTGCGTGCACACGCTATGCCTCGTCAATAGCGGTCCACGCGAACTCAGCGCGAAGTCAAATTGAGTTCTTCGGTAACAAGGGAGCTTCCTGTCTTCGCTCTTACGTTGGCCAATCATCTCTGTCTGTAAACACTCACCAACGCCCGCGTTTCCCTTTTATTCCCAGCCTGTTGCCAGCACCATTGTACGCTGTTAAGGACGTAAGCTTAAGTGCACTTCGTGATCTGTTATGTTCTTGCTCTTCATTTATACCCGTCCTGCCTACTCTTCATTTTTATGTAAACTTTTACTTTCTGTGTAAATGTATTTTTTTTCTCAATGTTGCTTAAGGATATATGTGTGATATACATGTAGAATTGTGGAAGAGCACAGTAAGGGCCGAAGAGCGTTCTGGAGTTTCGTTAATCGTATCAGATTTCAAGGCTCAGCGCACTATGCTAAGGCAGAGAATCTACGTACAGGCGTTTCACGGAAGCCACAAGCAAACAACGCACAGCCTTTCACTGCATCTCGCGGTTTCTCTAGGCATCGGCAGCGTGCGTTCTACGCGGAATTCTCGAGAACCGCCAACCAAAAAGCCTTAGCCGTTTGCCCTGTGTTCCAATGCATACTCCCACTTCTCTCGAGGTTGTATGTATTTATGCGGTTTGCTTTTCTTTCTGCCTGCACTGCATGCCTTCTATTTCATGCCGTTGGCTGCTGTGCCCCTTCCTATAAAGCAGTTGCCTTTCTGCCGTCAATCTATTGGTAAACACTTGTATCAGCATCATCATCATCATCATCATCATCGTCGTCGTCGTCGTCGTCGTCGTCGTTGTTGTTGTTGTTGTTGTTCTAACGCAAAAAGCCTCCACTTGGCCTCAGACACTGATACTGGTTCGCTTCCCTTGTAATGATAAGTACATATGTGATACCTATTGATGTCGCGCCAAGCAGTAGCTCGTCAGTAAAAGCTACACAAAAATGGGTTCGCTTGTTTAAGTTTGTAAACGAAAACAGTGACGGCGCATGAGAGACTGAGACAAAAGTAGACACAATTAGTGTATTTTTAATGAAATATGTGTTTTACTATGTTTGCGCTCTCTAATAAGTAACTGCATCTTTTGATATAACGGGTGCCCAGAAAGGCAGCGGTACATTTCTTAGAAGAACACATATGTTCGTCTCACGAAAAGAACTTCCGCACGTAAACTTCAAGCTCCAGCAGCTTTAGCCATTGACAACCATGCTTCTGGAGAAGAAGGAATAAACGACCGTGTAGAGCTAGAACAAAAGTAAAAAAAATCTGTCGATATAAATCTCCCGAATTTACCTTTTACTTGCAGAAGCCGCAAGCCTTCTATCATTGGGCGGGACGGATGTCAAACGACCTTACTGTCGCTCTTCGTCTATTAACCTTGAAAAATAACTCAGACATGCATGACCGACAAAAGCAAGTGCCCGGACGTGATAGTACGCTCTAAAGTTTTGTTCACCAAGCAGAGCAGCCACTAAGTCTTACTAGTTTACGTCAGGAATGATTGCCGCTCAGGCAACCTGAGGCTTATCAGCCTGTCTGCCTATAAACACTAAAGCTTGTTGGTGGAAGCAATGCAATTCACGTTTGGAACGCTTCGCGGAGCCGCCTGATATCGCATATGGCATTTATTGGGAAATGGCGTGCGCTCCTCCGCTTCACTCGTAATGTACAGCAGAGTGCGTTATCGACAGCGTATGGCAGGCCATTCAACGAGGCAAAGACGCTCGTTAAAGCACGGTGTACCCGCCGCGGCCATAGCATTGCATTGCTGAGGTCGCGGGTTCGGCCCTGGTCGTGGGGGCCGCATTTCACTGGGGGCGAAACGTTAAGACATCCTCGTATACTTACATTTAGGTGCACGTTACAGAATCCCAGAGGGTAAATAATTTTTTTTTCTATATGTTACCGTCAAGGCTTGCACGTTAAAGTAAAGGGTCATAATTACGAAGCGAAAATTGGAAACAAAGTAATGGTGGATTAATAAACATGAGACAATTGACAAATTCGCATAAAAATAACACAGCGGAAAGAAGCAACTAAATAAAATATTACAAGAACTAGAAACGTAGCAGTACAAACGCCGTGATGGAAATTAATCCGCACTTCCGCACTATAAGGCGCGCCTCATGCAGGCATACGGCGGTTTTGGCACGTCTAACCGCAGTGTTTAATCTTTAGAGTACGGTGTGCGCTTGGCTGGCTTCACATAAGCTCGAGATATACAGGGCGCTGCGTTATGCGCTTCATTTATTTTGGCTGGGGCATCACTTCAGTGCTTTCTGTAGTTGGGCGAGGGAACGATTTATCCCTACGGAACATGTCGTAGTCAGGCTAGGAAAGCAAGCGTCGCGTCCACGTTAATCACCTTTTGTTTTTTGTTTTGTTTTTTAACGGTAGTAAGCGGACGTAGAAATGCCGGAAAGCGTTAATATAGGCACCGTTCGCTTCGGGCCACTGGGCAAACATTGCGTTGCGGTACAGTACTGCTCGACACGAGATTAGCGTCACGTCACGGATGATATACGAGCTGTCGTTTGAATTTGTTGGCTGAGCTTTTCAATTTCCTATATTAGCCTTAGCGTGTAATCTTGTAGTTCGGGCGCGTGCCTTCTGCGAACTTTGACTAAAACGAGCCGATAGTGCATACCATTACGCACGTCGCGATGTACCGTTCCCTTGTTCTTTATCGGGTTTCAGAGAGAGGCCCTCCGTTGAAAGCGGTAAAATATGACTACGGCTTACTTTCATAGTCGGAAGAAACTTGTCGGTAGTGGTGCTATGCTTTTTAGTTGGATTAGTTGAATTGTTGAAGCTAACTAATAAAATAATCAAATAGACAAAGTGAGTGAGAAAACAGCCACAATCAAAACTCCATTTATCTTTGCTCCGACGTATACTTACTGCTTATTAAAACAAACACTACTGACGTTTCGGCGAGCAAATTACAAAACCTAAACAATTCGGTACAGCCGGTGTCAAAGTCCCATTAAGTTACAAAGTGTAATGGGAACTACAATTTGCTGAGATCGTCACTAATTCGGTGATACGCAGTTCAGCGAGACGCTTTTTCTGGACATTTAAGCAATTCACTTGAAGTTTCTGTATAGGCGCGCTGACATCGAATACGCGAAAACGCAACAACAACAACAACAACAACAACAACAACAACAACAACAACAACAACAACAACAACAACAACAAAGAAATGTACTGAAAATTTAAAATGGAGGCCGTATAAGGTCTTAAATTACTGTATGCGGAGCCGGGTAACAAACACTTCGGCGAAGTGACAGCACAACCGAAGTATGGTTTTCCTGTGTAATATGGCTGTTTTTATTTATTTATTTATTTATCCCGCTTTGCAGATTAAGTGAATAGGTTCCTTCGTTTTAGTTTCACCTCTCACCCTGTACCTTCCCTGCCCCCTTTCCCTCCTCCACATCAGCTCCATCGCCACATGCGGACCAACATTCAGGTGTCAGCGCATGTAGCTGGACAGCTACCACGCGGTGAGCAACCATTTACTTACTTCCCATTTAATCACTTTATTTAAAATGAACGACTAGCTACCATTGCTGCTCATTATACTTGACATTTTTTACCAATTTCAACGCTTTCCGCAGAGTATCTCAGGAACACCAGCTTAGAGCAAAATTTTTGACTGGGCAAAGTTCGACGACTGCTTTCTTTTTTTTTTTGAAGTCGGATCTACGCGGATAATTGCACTGCACTAAAAGTGTACACCCCACACAGGGTGCAAACGCTTGCCAGGGGGTTTGCACTATAAATCCTTTACACGCAAGGTGTACGGTGCAGTGTACATACGCCTACAGAGAGCGAAGGAAACAAGGAAAAGCAGGAAAGTTGACCTAGCGGACGTCCGCTTGGTTACTCTGAGCGGGGGATAGCGGATAAGAAATTAAAAGAGAAAAGGAGAAGACTAAAAGAGAGGTAGTACGCTCGCTCAATAGTTGACTCAGGGTGTCTATAAACTCCTTTTCAGGGCCCTTGATTTTAGAAACGTGATTAAAGCACGACGGATGAGGGCAAGCGCACCAGGATCTTATATCCTCTATAAATGGTCGGCCGTCAAGGTGGTTGAGCGTGCTCCTAAGAGGCTGACGCTGGACGTCAAAAGTAGATGCAGTGACCGCTGAGGTGCTCGATGGCCTCCTCACAGTTACAGTGATCGCATATAGTCGATCCATCACCCCTGCAGCTGTGATTACCATAGAATCTTTACCGGTGTGACACCACGCTGTTCGGTGTCGCTAAGGGCTGGGTGTAGCCTTTACAAATTCGTACTTCTTCCTCAAAGGAATGACTGACTCCGGTATGCGTTACTTACAGGTTGTGCGCAGCCGGGGTACACACACCTACAAGGTATACGCCTGTATGCGCACCTATAGAGGGTGTGTACAGCCCTTAGGCGCCAGATTCATCCAAATTGTGCACATAGTAATCTGCGCTTCAAGATACGAGGCAGACAGCACTCAGACGACAGTCAAAGCTGAAATTTCGCCCGCCGGACCGGCTAGAATCGTGTATACGTGGCTTCAACCGTACGAGTGCTCTAATGCGGCTGTGATGGTGCCCGCGGCAAGGAGAGCATGAGGGCGTGAGTGCTGTGATGGATGCTGAACTTTTCACAGAAAGATACGCCCTTATCCCGGGGCACATAAGCTGAATGAGACACGTAAGAAGACGCATGTGCAGTGCTCCGTGAGGTCCGGCGTAAGCGCCTTCTTAATGTGTGCTCCCAGAGTCGTCCGAAAGAAACACCGCGCGCCTATTGTTCGTAAGTGTAGCGCAAGAACAAATCATAGAAGGATGTGATTGGCCATCTTGAAAAAGTTGCGCAGTCAAGCTCAGCTTATTCTCCTTTGAGGGCAACTTCTGACATTTTGCATTCGTTAGACCTTGCCCGCTAACGAAGACAGAAAAAGTGGCAAGCAAGAAAGGCGCATTAAGAAGAGACCGCCCTAACAGCGCGTCAGTGTGCCACGACGAGCTCACAATGGCATGAATAATTCATTTTCATAAGCCCCTACAGGGGCCAGCCATTGAGACGCGCCCAGTCGCCGTCTCATTTAATTTTCCTTGCAATCAAAGGAGAGGGTGATCCACGTGCAAAAAAAAAAAAATGACGGATCACCACTAGTATTCCCTTTCGAACAATAGTTTAGCTGCTGCGTGGAGCG
The DNA here is from genome assembly GCF_050947875.1 of Dermacentor variabilis. Taxonomy (NCBI): domain Eukaryota; kingdom Metazoa; phylum Arthropoda; class Arachnida; order Ixodida; family Ixodidae; genus Dermacentor; species Dermacentor variabilis. Next base: position 72,649,696 of record NC_134572.1, read on the forward strand.
TTCGCCGTATCGTGCGGCCAGCTTTTGTCTCCCCCGATCACCGCAAAGAATTGTCTATTCAGACAGCGGCACGGAATGTCCGAAATCGAAAAGAAGGACAGAGCAAACAAAATCACACGGCAATGCTCTAAGCAGTGGCACTGACGGCAAACGAGATCAATGGCCCACGAACCAACCTTGAAAAAGAAAAAAAAAAGAGAAAATAAGGCGCACAACCGTGGCTTTCCCACTTGTGTGACACTTTATTCATACTTTTTTGTTGTTGTTCCAAATAAAAGCTTGACTTATTGAGTCTGCTGGCCGGATAGGAGCCAAATTGCTAGCCCGGCACTCATGAATACAGCGCTTTATTTTTTTTAGATTTTCGAAATTCCTCAAGTTTCACGGCTCCTCTTTAGTGGTTCCAGACTCGCCTCCGCATTGTGGAACCGAGGTCACGCAGAAGGGTAAGAAAGGATAAAGAGGCCAAACTTTCTACTTTCTTTGCACCTCCACCACTTTAGGATTCACATCCCCCTTTTTCACTCCCGACCGCATGCCACCCTTTTATACCGGCACTGAGACTATCTGTATCTTCGGATCTTATCTACCCATTCTGTTTTACTCCGTTGTGAGCCTTACGAGATTTCTTTATTTCTATTCTCACATCCAGTTGCGTATACGTTAGGACGTCTTCCCACTGCTACGGTGATTGACGGGAAAGCGCAAAGACGGCTCAGGCAGAGGAAGAGAGAAAGCTGGATAACGGCGCGCTGTTCCACTCCGTGCAAGCAGGGCTGACATTCCCAAAATACGGGTGCTCACTCGCGTTCTTGCGCTTGTCCTCGCATTCGCAACCGGAGCTGCAGGGACCTCAACAAAAGACTCCAGGGCCGCTCAGAATCGCTGAAAACTGGCGGCACTCGGGAAGCCTGCTTTCGCTGCCGTTAAGAAAAATCCGCGGAATCTGAGCGCTTTGTTTCGACTTCCTCTTTCTTCTAGGGGAAGGAAATTCACACTAGCGGGTGGTAGAGCGAGCGTCACGAATGTCGCGCTTGAGGAGAAGAAAAGCAGAAGAACGAAACAAGAAGAAGAAGAAGAAGCATTGTACGCGAAAGGTTGTGAAATGTTGCATACGGGGCTGAACCCCACGTCTCTCTTGTTCGTGCGAAATTTCACGAGCTCTGTTCTCGAAAACAAACACTTAGTGCAAACAGTACCGTATGAAACTTTTCAAACGGCAAACGCGATGAGGGTGCGCACCGTGAAAGGGAAGATTCTTTTTTTTTTTCATTTTTCGGCTGGTTCGAATAACAGGAACCCTTTCTAGATGCATCTATTGTTTAACTTTGAGAGACCCAATACTAAAAGAAGGCTCAATAATTGGCACTTTTTGGCAACGCCCTCTTTTGTTGCGGTGGTAGTGCGTATGTAATTAAAACAGACACTCTGTGTGTCTGAATAATGGAACACAAGTGGCGGTGGGAGGGAACAGAGGAAAATTAATCACGGATGTTTAGACAGCCACACCCACTCCCTCCATATCTCGGGACGAATTTTTGCAGCGAAGTGAGTACACAGCCTACGATACGCGCTTCACCTCAGCAGAGGAAGAAAGCGCTCACTGCTGTTACAATATTGGAATTTTCTTTTGATTGTAGCAAAACAGCGCTTTGGAATTTTCCGATTTCAAGGAACTCCAGCTACCATGAAATTCTTAAGGCCGCCTATACTGATGCCTATATTGCATACGAAGAACGTATTTTATGGCTGCCAATGAAATGAAGCATTCTTCAAGCAGCAGCACTTTATGCAACTGATAAAAAGAGTTTGCCAGAATCATTGAAAGCCAGTGGCATCGGAACGTCAGTTACTGCGAAAGCAATTGGATGTCATAAACTGGATCTTCTGTGTCCGCAATTTCTGTAACGGTCTTATCATGTTATGATGCAGTAGTAGACGGCCCGCGTCCTTATCTTTAGTGTCATCCTCACCATATAGCGAAGAGAAACGAAATCCCGCTACCCCCCTCCCCATATTGCATTGAGCGATATGAGTCTGACGATGTCGAAGTATTTATTTATTTATTTATCTGAATAGCTACAGGGCCCTTAGGGAACTATATTTAAGATACTGTGCTGGGCGATTACGAAGTTGTGTACATTCGCACTCTTGAGAAGATCATAGTGTCTGCACTGTGCACTGTGACAGATTGCTGTTGGTGCGATAAATGAGTTCAGAGTCGGATGAAACGCTGCAGTGTTTTAATTTTCTTATATTACAATACATGCTCTTTATTTCTCCCTTTACCAATGTTGAACTGCAATTATTTGAAATTCTGAATAGACTGCCTATTAAGTTACGATGTCCCTGGCAGTTTGAAGCCCACAATACAGTGAAATGGCCGAAGAAAGGATTACGCACATTCGCTCGCGAAAGTCGCATTTCTTTCCGAGTGTAATTACAGCAGCTCCGCCGCTTGCAGTGATCAATCGGGTTTGCTACTTTTGCTTTGATTTTGTTTTCCTGAACGCGCATGACGTGCTGTAAGGCACACGGGTGCGACCATAAAGCGAAGCTTCCTTGCAACCGTCGCACATATTTCCCTCAATGGGGTGCAATTTGCACTTTTCAATGCCGCAGAAGTTGCGCATTTCGGTATGCTGCGCTGAAACCTTAGACCTATTTTTCATTCTAGCACTGCTCACGTGTTCTAAAGAACGCTTGCAGTCTTGTGCACGTACTTAGGCTTGTTACACTTAGTTTCCTGAAGACTGAGCTGGTAAGGCTTAGAATGCCTGAAAGCAAATCGAGCTTCCATTGTGCAGCATCCAAGTGGAACACTGGCGCATCCTTGCATTATTGATCTCTGCAGCTTTCCCATACGACATTAAAAACTAGCTATTTCAGAGATCGCTCCCACTGTTTCTTTTTCTCGGCCCACTCATCCCTTTGGCGTTTGTGCAACGGCGGCGAAGCGCTTGGCAAATCCACTTAATTCTCTTAGACGCAGGCATAAGCCACAATCCGGAGCCTCGGCAAAAGCGATGCTGTCGTTGCGTCCCGGCTTGCAGTGCACGCATAGCCCACTCATTCGTTGTGGCAAGCCCCCCTCCCCTCCTGCCCCGCTTCCCCGTGAAAGCTTCCCGTTCCGGAACGCTTCTATATATGGCGGAACCCAAAGCTGTAATATGGGAAGCGCGCAAATCGAGAGCTTTTCGTCCAAGCCCGGCTGGGTGCGGGCACGGTTGGATGCCTCACCGCCGCCCCGACGCTGTGACGCCACGGCGTCGTCGTGCTTAGCGCTTCCTCGCCGGCGCAGCATGCTTGTTTTCCGTTTGCGCGTGCGTTACCGGAACCGCCACCATGCACTGAAGCGTTGATGCGACACAACCAGAATCCCCCCTCTCTCTCCCCTTTGGGCTGTAGCCCTTTCCTCCCCATGTACGTCCTCCTCCGTGGTCTCCCTCGAGCGCACCGCAAAACGTCCCGGGGCCTTAGAGTCTGGTCGCCCTCCCTCTTTCCGCCACGCTAGTCATAGTGCGTTCGTCGCCGCAACTCGAGTCCGGCGGCGGTTAGCAGACAGTCGGAAAACAAGAGCAGTAGCAGATGTTATTGACCGTCCTTGCCGTCGAGACAGGCCCTGCCTGAAAGTCGCGCTCTGACTGCCGACCACATTTTGAGAACCGAGAACAAGCAATTCCAACTTGTCTTCAGATAGCCCGCGGGCGAACTTATGCAGCGGTAGTAGAGATTCGTGTTCTTCCTCCGGGCGTGTTTCCTCTAGTTTTACCGGCCGCCACTTTCTACTGTCGTTCATTCATTATATAACAGCTAAATGTGTCATTTTGTCTTCTGCTACAGAACGAAATAACGAAAGAAACCATTTTCCCCCCGCCCTCTTTTCTTTTTCGGCGCATTCATTGTTAAGAAAGCAACTTTCCGCTGCCAATTCTTTCGCATTGCTGATTTCAGGCAGCTTTTGGTGTTCTTTTGAAACCATAAAAAATTATTGACGGTCCATTATGTCCATCGGAAATGTTCAGTCTTGTAAAGGAAATACACACTTTCGTTTGTTACTCCGCATCTTTTGGTGAAGACTTGGTCTGTTCAGTGTGAAAATTGCATCACACTGTCCAGTATGCTGGGACAACACCATTTAATTTTTTTAGGGCCGGAGGGGGTTTGAAACTCGCGTTTTGCTTCCTCACTCAGCTACACGACATTTCAGATTGAGAAAAATCAACTATTGTTAAAATGCATCGACGAGTATATAGTGTGGCTGTGCAAGGGTGTTGTGTGAAAACGACTACCATTCTAAGCTAATGAGCTCGACGTGCTATGAGGACAAGAATAAATGGATAAATCAAACGTTATGTAATGAGCGTCAGAAAAGGAAAGACGATCTTGTTTCAAACGTGGGGTCTGTTGCTCAGAGTAAGGAGATTACAATCGCTGGCACCATCAGAACAAGCTTTTTTTTTCTGTCGTACGGATTGTTACATAAAGAGGTATTCTGATAAAGCACATATAGTCGCCGTCGCGTCTAAAAGACCAGAGCCACCAGTGCACAGGAGAATCGGTAATGCAAACACTCGCTCCCCTTTAATAGGCACCGCCATGGAGAAACTAAAAGAGAGCTAAGCATAAACACTTAATATATGGACGGTTCCTAGTCGGAGCAGAAATCACTCTCATGATGAGAAAACCTCACCAGGACATCAGCAAACTGTACGCCCTAACAGCAATGTCCCTTTCGCGAGGACCTATGGCAGACTTTAAATAGTGGCGTTATTCTAAACAAAAACTGTTTACTAGAGTTTAGGCACGTAGAGCGCGTGATATAGCTTTTATATATAACTGGTCTCTATCTCCTGAGTAAAAAAAAAAATAACTGTGTTTTCTTTTTTAAAACGTTATTGTTGAAAAAGGCCCTCGTAAAGTTACGGCTACGAAAAAAAAAAGTGAGCAGGAGGATTTCTCGTGGAAGTCCACATTTTACGAACTCACGCGGATGGGACGACGAACTGCTCACTCACGTAGAAACTTAGAAACTAAATGGAGATTCATTGGCTCTTTGTGAAATACCTGCAAAATTTCTCCAGATGCTTTCGAACTCTCTGCAGTAAAGCAATTAAATGCTTGCGTAAGCATTCTCGAATTAGTCACAAAAAGCTGCGTACTCAGTGAACAGACGGAAAGAGGATATAATTGAGAATCATTTATTAAATTACAGGATCGCACCAAGCGAAGTATGCTTGAAGCGTCCAGAGTGATCGCGCAGATAATAACGCGTTGAAAAGCGAACATCGATAATCTCCACAGTCAAGCAGGCGGTGTGCTCCAGGTCTCACTTTCGAACGTTTGTGTCCTCGAGAAACTGATACGGGCGAGTACGTTCATGTCTGAGCCAATTAGTGCTCAGGTTAGAAATGTTCAAACTACTCGAACTAGGGCTTTGCCTAACTCCACTTCGTAAACTTATCTTAAATATCATCCACCCGCATTTACTCTGTAATCCCAGCCCCCGGCGTCCTATCTCCACATGGCAGCTGCCACTTTCTGCTCTACCACACGTTACTGGTCTCTTATAGGTGCCGCTCAAGTTTCTTTCTTGTTAGCCTTCAAGTTTACGACACTTATTGCTGCATTGTTGCACTGGGGAGGCACCTTTATTTGCAGTGATATAACTAAGCCGCCATTCGTTAAGAAGGCTCATGCTATACGCCCCCAAACCATTCTTACTAAAAAAACCATACTCGCGATCCGGGCCGCCTATTATTACTGACCTTAGATGAATCTTTTCCAGCAAAACTTCAAGTAGATGACTGCCAATCACGAACTCTTGTTTGGTCACCAGACTATTGAAGGTTACTGCTATAAATTTGTTCCCGCCAGGGCCCGAGCCAATCTTGGCCAGCACAACCAAAGTCGTCATCGCTCAATATATTTTCATAGTTTTGGAGCGCTTCTGTTTACCGATTTCACATCTACATATGCCAAAGCCTACCTTATGATCCAATCGCATGCAAGTGAAAACATTACACATGAACATCTTCTTGCCGTAGATGCAACTGAAACTTTTTATAAATCTGTTCAGTAAAACTGAAAACGCCCGCATGGTCCACTTAGGGCTCAGAAACCCAGTTGTCAATTTTGGCACCCGAAGCTTTTTGTAAAGCCTGGCCTCACATGTTCACCGTCTCAACAAAATCTTTTAGCTAACCCGTTAACGAACAATGCTCGGCGTCATGATGGACACCGTTACATCACCATGCTTATCGTTAAGAGAGAGTGACAACATTCCAACACGAACATGGTCCTAACTAGCGAAGCGAATTTTCATCAGACGCCTGCATACGATCTGTGCGACGACAATATCCATCATGCCAAGAACGGGTGAGGCGACAATGGACACCGTCTGCCACGTTGCTTTGCACAAAAACAACCATCGCGACGGTCAAATTTGTGAAGACAGCTGCCGCGCAGACGGTAAAACTCGCTCGTGGCAGGCATTCTTAAGTGCCTGATTCGATAACGGAAAATCACCTGCGGCTGAGTGCCCAATATGCGAGCGGTTGCTAATGTAGAGGCAGGAGTGCGTTTGAGGAAAGGCGGCTCCATAATTTATAAGAAAACGCGTTCAAGCTTACTCTAAAGCCTCAGTGAGCACGGGATGGAGGGTCCTTTTGTGCGTGCCATTAGCAAAACGTTCCTTTCTTCTTTATTTCTTACCCTAACCCGGCTGTTAACGACGCCTTATTTGTCCAAACTGTGTTCAACTGAAATAAAGTGTCCACACCGACGTTCCTTGTTGTTCTCACTCGCTCAGCTGGCGCGCAATGTTGGTGTGGACGCGACGCAAACTTGCGCAGTTTGAAACTTTTGTTCCCACATTTCGCAAAGAACTCCATCCAATTTTGCCGGCGTTCTACATCTCTTTCTATTCGCGAAGACTGAATTCAATCTTCGGCAATAACAGCACTCGAGACTAATATGCAATTCCACACCGTGATAATGAAAAGAAAAATAAAACAGAAATTTACCTGTACATTGCGTCGGTAAGGTTTTTCGGAGCTTTGCCTAAGCACACAGACATCTCTTGTACTCAGACATCCTGCGTGTTAGACCAAAGCTGCTGCAACCGAACACACCTACTGGATCCGCTTGAAGGGAGCACATTGACATTGTTGTGCGTGTTGCTATTTAAGAATTTGAAAACTTCGGCTGTTGAATATCATAAAATTATAAAACAGACTTCACTCTATGTTTTGTTCCAGTATACCACTGATCATACAAGGAAAAAAAAAGCCGATTCCAGGCGAATTATCATGCTATGACACCGAATAAGTAAATTCTTGAGAAATCTAGCGATTGAACTAAACTTCTTTTAGTGAGAGCAGCACATAGCATAGAAAGACGACATTTCAAATCACGCATAGCAAGACGCATGACGTTATATTGTATTTAATCTACTTGTTATTTTTTTAGAATAAAGGATGAGCTGAGGGGTAGATTCAAGCATCAATGGAACTTCATTGCTTTTACAACTTCATGGCAAATGAATAAGCAGAAATGCATAGTTATGCTTAACGACAAGATAAAATGACGCTAATGGAAACTTAAGTGAAAGGTCTGCCACCCGGATGCTGCTTCAGGAGGAAACGAGGACGTATGAGATTGCGATTTCGCATCAAGTGCACTCCACTTGCACTATATTGCTCTACTTGCCCTACCACTACTAATTGAGTGATGCTATTTTTCATAAGAAAAAAATACCTTCGTAGCATGACACACGTTTTTTTTTATTTATTTATTTATTTATTTATTTATTTATTTATCACAAACTGGAAATGTTGGCGACAAGTGCACTATAATACCTGCCTCTCCTAAGCCTTAAATTTTTCTATTAAAGGAATATGACGATAATAGAAGTGATCATAAATGTTTTTATCTATTTAACAGTTCGTAACCATCCACGGAGTGCTCACTGACAGTTAAATGAAAAACGATAAAGAACACAGGTGCTGCTCCAAGTTTTAAGTATCTTTAGTAGTTCGAAGCGTAATCCATGGCGTTTAGCTCAAGCACCGAAGTGGCCCTGAAGAATGCAAAGTTGTGCGAGCTCATTTAGTTGACGCATGTCCTCACGAGAAATTACTTGCGAGAGACACCGGCGATCTTGACCACACAATCTAAACAATTTCTCTCAATATCTGCGTTGGGTATTTCCGCTGAGTTCGCTTGTTTGATGTTACCATTCGGGCGGCTCAATGATTATGGCATTGTGTCTCTGAGCACGAGGTTAAGGGTTCGATTCTCGACCGCATTCCTAGGATGGCAGAATGCAAAAACGCTTGTGAGCATGGTTTGGGTGCACTTTAAATAACTTTAGGTGGGTAAAATTACTCTAAAGCCGTTCACTATGAAAACCTTTATAACCCCGCTGTCAAGCTTCACACCGTTAAGGCCAATAATTCAACATTGTTTCATGTTGTTACACTACCCATAACTATTTCATAATCTGATTTTCAGGTTTCCATACTTGACTACACAGCTGATGCGCCCATCTGAGAACAAAATTGTGTTGTAAGCTTAGCAGGACGGCATTCATCAATGCTTTAGACTGATGCTCTACTCTAAATAAAATTTTTGCGTGTTTCAACAAAGTGTTGTCAGTTCTTGCGTAGATGACCATACTTGAATGTGGAGTTGTGGAGAGGCCTCACCATTGTCAGACCTTATTGTTACAAGGCGTGAGACGTTTATTTAGAAGGGTCAGCGCTAAAGCACCAGGTACATTGCCAGGCCGCCGGACTAAAAGCAGTCCTCGTCTTCCTTCTCTTCCACCGCTCGTTCCCTTAGTCTTCATGTGTATAAACGCGCCGTTACATTGCTTCTCGCACAGCCGACGAAGCCGGCTATACGAGTCAGGTGACCTCCTGCTGAGCGTACGGCTTGAGCCTGGCAACATGTGTCACTTGAGTCAGGGCAGAATGTCGGCCGCTGGCAGTGAGGCGCGCTATGGTATAGTCATCGCTAAGGCGGTCGAGTGTCACAAAAGGGCCATCATAGTCTGCCAAAAGTTTTGTCCGCAGACCATCCTTCCGTACTGCAGTCCACAACCAGACCAAGCTACCAGCGGCATAGGTAAGGTGGCTCTCCGTGCGTAGACGAGCGAGCCTACGAGCCTCTTCGGCATGACGGATTGTCTCAGCTATACAATCTTCGTCAGTTGTCGACAAAGCGAGGATGGTGTCTAGAGTAGAGCTAGGAGAGCGTGCACACAGCAGGAAGAATGGGCTGTAACAAGTCATCTCGTGCCTCGCAGTGTTGACAGCGTATACGTCATATGCGAAAGAATATCACGCCAATTCGTACGATCCGACGGGACGTACATGGCAAACATATTAGTAAGCGCACTCTCTGTAAGCCCACTGGTTTGGAGATGGTACGGCGTCGAATGTCAGAACGTAAAATCGCACAAGCGTAGTAGTTCCTCCACAACGTCTGCGCTGGACTGGCGCCCCCGGTCACTGATTATCATTGGATGCGGCCCATGCTGGAGGATGATGGAGTGAAACAAGAAAAGAGAGGCCGCAGCTGTATGAAGGATTGGACAGGCAATGCAAAAATGGAGCCCCAAGTTCAAAATGTAGTCGGTGATGTGCTCCAGTTCATGCAAGTGAAGCGTGACTAAGAGACTTGAGATCCAAGTGACGGGTGCAAGTGCTTTGAAAAAGAACCACGACGTTGTCACAACACTCGGCGTCACATTGCTCTGCACAATGTGGAAAACATATCTCTTGAAAATTGGATGGCAGGTGCTATTTGTATTGGTCCGACGGTGCTATAGAAGTCTGACTCGGACGACATCCAATTTTATTTCACTTTGTTTTCTTTCAAAGCAAAAACAATTCCCAGCTTGCCGATGAATCATGCTCAGTGTATCCTTGAAACCAATGTATACGCTGTGAAACACGAATGCGCCAGACAGAACAAAGAAACCGATAGGTGACGACTTCCAAGAAAAGGGCCGCTGACTAGAACCATTCAAAGTTTCATGCCCAGCCAAACACAATTACACTATCCCCACCTTACAGCTGAAAGTTATGCCCTGAGTTAAATGGAACAAGTTGAAGCAAGCAGGATCACCCTTTAACAAAGAGGTGCGAATAAAAATATATTCAAAAAGCACCATGATCAAGGGCACGAAACAATATGGCTTTTTAATCAACGTCGTAGTAGGCTATCTTGTGCAATACGGCTTCTATAAGATCAGCTATATCAGCCAGATGGTGAAGCACAGAACATCGAAAAGTTCATTTACGCGCATCAAAGTGTGGAAACACTGAGAAGAAAAAGTGCATAGCTGTATTGTGTCCAAGTTAAGATAAGACCACACATCTGATTAAATTACAGCAGTCGAAAACGCAGCAGAGGTCAACGCACTGATACCTCATTCGCCGTAGCTACAACAAGTGAACAGTCTTTCTAAATCATGCGTCCTGGGGCGCGATCGGAGATATTTTGTTCGATACGCGTTCTGTTCAGTTGCTGCAACGTCACAGAGTTGCAGTATGCAAAATTTGTGACACCGGGGCGGAGAGAGCAGCCAATCAGGAAGCGGTGACCTCCCCGGAAGTTTACTTGCGTCGTTTGTCGTCTGCTTGCAAACAGTGTACTACAAAACCAAATGTTTGTCGTCTTCCAAGTGAATTAAATCTTTATCTAAAGAAATGTACTTTTTTCTTCTCAAGCACAAACACGTTTTCAAATAGTAGTACGTGTGACTACTGCAATTTATAACTATTAGGTTCTTTGCGTCGTCCCTAGGTGGTGTCGCGCACAGCGAGAAGGAAAAAGAAAAAAAAAACGACGGGAAGAGTGGCGCACTTTTCAAGAGGCAGCGACAACATCCCAGTGGCTCGCTGGCACCGATGAACTTGTCGATTTCTCTGTACAACCAACGAATTATTTGTTTCGAGAAACAAAAACGACGCCGGAATTCACTTTCTGCCATCTCTTCAAACGCGTTTCGCACCGCTACCCGCTCTCCTCCTTCCTCTAGAAAAGCCAGCGCAACAACCTAAGTTTCCAACGGAAGCGCCATTTTCTAGAATTAAACTATGAATTGGATACAAACCTGCCATTTCGCAGCCGAAAAGGCCGCCTGCTGGATCCAATCCAATCCACCAGACGCGCCATGCGAAGCCGTATGATCGCTCCAAACTTCTCAACTCCCGTCGCGTTCGGACGAAATGCTCGGTGGGCGGATGATTGACAGGAGCGTGTCGTCATTTTGACGTCACCAAAAACGGGGCGGCGCCCCGCGGCTGGCGACGTCGGCGCGGAGTAGGCCAATCGCGCGCGCCGGTAACCGAACGAACGCGCCGAACAACCATCTCCGATCGCACCCCTGCTTGCAGCGATATGTTCGAGCAGGAACACAAGGACAAAGAGGTAATATCACGGGGCAGTGGACTACGAATAAATACGCGGTATATTTAGACCATAAGGTATTGTGGAAAACAAGTGCATTAAAAAGATAATCTAAGTAGTCTGCACTAGCCACACGTTTTCTGAAAACTAATGCACCATACATAAATAAGAAATAGTGGTTGGCTTCCTCCCTTGCACACACACACACACACACACACACACACGCACACATGCACACGTGGGATCCATGTGTGCGATCTGCCGATCTTGTTATGTGCCAGTTTACCCCAGGGGATAATTGAAAATGGAGGCACATGTTATCCGCGAAACATTAATCATAAGTACTTCTGGTAGGCTACCCTAGCTACGGGGAAGGGGCAGAGGGATAAAAAGAGAAAGGGAGCGGAAAGTGGAGATTGAGACAGAAAGAGAGACAAGCCCAAGCAAACCGCGAACGCTATACAGCAGTAACGGGCGGCGTTCTTAAAATCTATCGCGAAGGCCCGTGAATCGCAGCAACATTAGAGAGAGAGAGAGAGAGCTATAAGGAAGGCAGGGATGTTAGCACTTAAGAGTCCGGTTGGCTACCCTAGGCTGGGGAAGGGAGAAGGGAGAGAAAAAGGGTATAGACACGTGCGCGGATAGTGCTTGAGCCAAAGCCGCTCGTACAAACCAGACGCTCTCAGAAAGTACAAAAGTGCCGTCAAGTGCCTTCGCTAAGCAGGAACCTTAACAGCACGAACAAAGCCTTCTGCATGGAGTTTCTTTCGGAGACCTGGCCTAGAACTTTTAGTTCTTATAGAGGATGTTTGTCCTATTGTTGCAGCACCCTGCACATCACTCGCCTCTCGGCACTATAGCGCAGGCAGACGCAGATAATGTGTGTGAGCGTCTCGTCAAAGCCGCATGTGTCACACTGGGGCCTGTTGGCCATTTGAATACGAAAGGCATAAGCGTTTCTAAATGTGACTCAGCCAGAAACGGTGCAGCATGGTCTGCTTGCATCGTGGTAACTAATGCGGTAGATGTATCTGTATATCCGAAGACAACGGACGTAAAAGTAACATTGGGAAATGCTCGAGTCCCACAGCAGCAACGCATATTCACGAGACATCAATCACACCCCAGCCGCAGCGTTCATTACGACAGCGGACTCAAAACACATTTACAGCTTTCATGTGCAGAGCGGGTGGCTTCATCATCGTGGCAATTCCCGCTTATGCGGCCATGTGTCGGAAGCCATTGAAAGAGTATGTTACGTGCCCTGTCATGGCTACGATTATGATATGTCTGTCGGATTTCTAAGACCAGTTTTTGTTGGGTCCGTGACGCCTTGGGTTGTGTATGCACTAAAGGGCTGCCTTGGAATCAAAGAAGTGTCCATTGTTGCGGTGGTTCCTGGGTAGTGAAATGAAGTGCAACACGAAGTGCAGCGAGCTCTACACTCGCCGATGTGGTCACACAAAATGTTCTCAACTTGATTTCGTGAGATTTTGTTGGGGATGATGATTGCAGTAGCAGAGCTGTTGAGTTTACCCAACCATCTTTGTAGACATGTTTCCGGAATCTGTGCACGTTGTAAAGTTGTCCCAAACTTGCTTGTTTAAAAGCTTGCAGCCACACTCCAGCTTTCTTTTTGATGCCCGTAATTGTCACTTGTAATTAGTGCAGGCACCACGGTGGTGCTGACCTTTGTGTAGCATGTTAGAATTCTGTAGGAAAGCTGGGCTGATGTCCTACAACACTTTTGGCAAATGTTTAATGTGACCTCTGCTTGCAAGCAAGATGATGTGAGGGAATCTGAGCCAGGTGTCGAATGTACGTTCTCAGAGCATCTGTAGCAACCTCGACTGTAATAAAAGAATCCTTGACAAAGTCCATTGTCGCGATCGGTGGTGTATATTTTGGCAGGCTAAGAAACGTTCTGGGTGCTTGGGCTTGTACACACTGAAGTCTGAGAATATTTACTGTTAAAATATTTCCTAGTACTGGTAAGCTGTACCACAGGAAGCCCAATATATAGTACGTTACACAGGGTGTCCCACCAAGCTTATGCGAAGCTTTTAAAAACGAAAGGTGCGTCGGACGTGAACTGAACCGAACGCATACTATTCACACAGGCCTGTGGTAACTCAGGTATTTTTTGTTTTCCCTGTAACTCACTAATTAAGTTTAATTACCAAACTTTATAATTATTGGCTGAGGACCCCAAGTATGATATTCAGATTTGTTAGAGCACCTTTGGAAACCACCGATGAGTTATTTCCTGTATGATACGTCTCACGTAGTCGTTTTTTCCGGGTTGCAAAGAAAGCCCGCGAAATATAAAAAAAGCCACGTGACGGAGCGGTCGCACAGTGGTATCGTGCTGCTCTCAAGCGTGCGTGCGGTGAACAAGGTCGGCTCTCGTTGGATGACGACGACAATGCATGCTGCTGGCCAAGAGGTGCCGAGGAGATAAAGAACACCCTGCCGCTTCCCAATCACCAATCACGATGCAACCGACCATGTCCACCGAACGCACGCTTGAGAGCAGCACGATACCACTGCGCAACCGCTCCATCACGTGGCTTTCTAAAAAGCAACAGACATATTGATTCCTGTCATGAAGCTCCACTGGATGAAGTGCATAGGTCAGTTCACAACGTATGTAGGTGACACATTTGCTAACATTAATACAAGTCGATGACACATAAGGTTTACAGCCTGAGAACCAGACGGGTTTCTGTAGGTGCGGTTCACAGACAATAAGGCAGTGTAATCGGCTGGTGAAAACGTATTCGCGAAAATCAGAAATGCGGGACTTCAGCCCACGGGCATTTCATTTTAAATTGGACGCTTCCTTGACTTTTCTGATGAAGGACTCAGGCGGTAGAACCATTGTGTTTGCTTTTCGAGGTTCGCAAGAACCGGATCTGCAGGCTGTCCAGCCCTTGCACTGCACCCAGAGCAGATGATGTCTACGTGCCATTTATGAGCACACGAATGAGATTCATTTGAGGCATTATGCTTTTGATTACTTGCTCGTCTTGACCTTGCACGAGATCTGTGCCGTCATTGTTGGGTTGGTAGTACACTGCGGGTCGTCGTTCATGTGGAGGACGTAATGCGGAAAGCGCACACTATGGATTTGCAGTAGACGTAGTCGCTGCGTCACCAGACACCATGTCGTCAGCGCAGGTGACCGGCTTGGGAGCACCAGCTGCTAGAAGTAGCGTCTTCTTTAGGACGGGGGGATCGGTATTCTTAGTTGACTAAGACCGTCTGTGTTGGGCCCTTTGTCGCACTTTGGCGGAGGCCTCTTTGTGCGTTCAGTTATCTCTTAATATTTTTTTGAGGACTTTAAGCTCTGTCTTGGGCAGTCTTTGATAAAGGCATCGTGGGGACCAAAACAATTGACACACTTAAGGTCAGTCGCACGGCATACATCAGAACTGTGCTGCTCAGAGAATGTTGGGCACACGGTCAAGTTTTTGCCTATACCACTGACATAAACGGTACTCAAAAAATTGCGGCACTGAAGAGATCTCTGAACAAATGGTGGCACTGGATGGTGAAAAAAATCCAAGTTTCCCGTGTGACGGTAATGTTCCCCTTTTGCAGGTTATGTCCACACAACGCGGTTCGACGAAGTTGAATAATTATTGCGATCGCTCTGGCTGCTTTGACCAAAATAGGCAGGTCCTTGTCATGGATTGACTCATCTACGTCATAATTCACACCTATGGAAGTATTATTGTTCTGCGCTATTATCTTGCGGACATTGATTGTGGCCAGTACTTTGACTGTGCTTAATATATCCAACGCTGCTCTGTTTTTGACATCGATTGCGATAATATTCTTACAGGTGTTGAATCTCATATCTGCAATCTCACTTGGGACAAGAGTCTACAGTGATACAGGTGTGGCTTGCCTCGTTAGCCCATTGAGGTCGTCGGTCGGCGTCTGTGGAAGGAAGAGGATGAAATGGGCCGGGTCAGTGTTCTTTTCCATAGCCGTCTTCCTTGTTGAAGACGAGTAAGCAGTGACGATTCTCCTCTTTCCTGGTTGTCTTACAACTGTCAAGTGGTAACCATCTCCGTCATCCAGCATATCTTCTTCTGTAGCAGAATCGTACAGCAGGGTGTCCTTCCAGGCTGCCTCTGTCACGCATGAGGCGGTTCCACTTCCTTGGAAAGCTTGACGCTGTGGCGTCTGTCCCGTACGAACGCCTAGCTGACTGCACTTCCATCGTCGTTGGTCTTGGGATCGGCGCCTCCCGCAAACATGCGAAAATACTCGTAACATGGGAGAAGTAGAAAACGGGGTTCCACACAAGAGCCACGCCTTCGTCGTCTCCTCTTGTGCAACAAAAATTATTATGACAACCAAAGGGTAAAAGGGATCGATAAAATTTAATGACAGAAATGCGGACGTAACCAGTGACTGATAAGCTCAAGCCTATAGACGGCAACTAGCCGGCTATAAGTATAGCAACAGGACTTAATTTTTACAATTAAACTGAGGCTGTCAAATTCGCGCGCGAGTTGTAACGTCACCGTAGCTTTAAGTTTGGTTTAAAGCAGGTGAAATGGCTGAGCTGGGGGGGGGGGGGGGAGGGGGGCGAGGCACCAGCTTAACAGCGACATAAAATATGCGAGAACAAGCTGCTACTTGCGAATGAAGCAAATGATAATTTTCGAGTATTGGATGAGAGCTTCAAGCATAAATGAAAAGGTAGTTATGAACAGTTAATTGTAGAATTGTGTACTTTTGTTTTACATATTTTATGCTCTTAGGCATTGTGATTTGTTATGCAGTCATTATCTGCTTTCCCAACTAATTTTTATGAAATGCCGCATGGATTTAGGCACGTGAGGTGATTCGAGAAAATAAACTGTGCGGGCCTAATGTTGGCTCTTAGCCGTCGCTTTTTCCTTACATTTAGTCACTGCGTTCCCCACTCAGGTACGTAAACCACACGCGTCACTGTATAATCTTTGCACGTTTTAATGCGAAAGCGCCTTATGTGGCGAAGTCTTCCCGTGAACTTGTAAAAATGTGTAGCAGGACTGACTGCGCTGCTGGTACGCAGTCGTAGCTTTATGAAATATTCAAAAAGGATAGGCACACCTAAGGCTATATGTCAACCACTTACAAATTTCTATACCGTTGCGACGCTATATTTCAGTGAACGCTTGTCGCCCGCTCACGGGCACAAAATTTATCCTACTTCAGTTCCATGAATAGAAAGTTCGCGCAAGTGTTCAATCGTTCCTTTATCTGTGTTCGCGTGCTGTTTAGAGTTTTTAGTGCGCATGCAAGTCTTTGAAAGTTGGTTTCCCTCTAGGTCTCGAACTAGTCTAGTTGCCAAGAAAAAATCTGCCTATAAGAAAAGCCGATCGGTTTTCTGTCATAATCAAAGTCCTCAACACGCCTTTTTTTCAGTGGTGTTACACATTTCCATCGCAGTTTGAAAATAGATACAGAATGGGTGTACATGCATTGTTCGAGGGTTACGTATTTCCACTTTTGATTTCAGTGTATGACGTCCTCACTACACCTTATTGTTCGTCGCCTATCGTATCGTGTTTTCTGTTCTCCTTTTTCGTGAGTTCATACACAGTCATTCTACTTCTGTCCTCTAGCTTATGTGAAGTTGTGGAATAGCCGGCTGAAATATTGGTAGTCCGAAATATCGCTATTTTTCCAGCTACTAAACGAGAGCGGCAATCTCCTCATTCTGTCTCGTGTTCGATCGCCTCAAGTAAAAAAAAAAAACACGCTATACGCGACTTTTTTTCATTTTACTCAACCTTCAGAGTCGTAAGAGTCGTGGGTATTGAAACCTCGAGTCCTAGAATTAATAAAGCACGTCACGGGAACTTTGCACCAGGGAACGACCAGAAAACCGACAACCGGTCCGCTGAGCTGCCACGCCATGGTAAGGCGTAACGCCAGGCCTATCTTAAGTTGATTTACCTCGAGCCGTTAAATGAAGAGATATTGCTTTCAGGGAGAGGAATGAACGGGCCGCGACGCCGACGCGTAAAGCGCCGTGATTGCTCGCGGCGAAAGTATCGCCTGTGCCCGCCGCGCATTACGGCGAGTTTTTATCATATGCTTTTGCGGCTGCGCGCCGCCGGTGATTTAAGACGAGCGTGCCTTCCTTATTGCGCCTCGTTATCGCGCTTGATGCCGGCAATCGTTTAGGGCCGCTTCTATCTCTGGGCGTGGATTGCGGCGCGTGCCCGGAGGTTCCCGGGAAAATAGCCCCGAGTTGTTTTCTCGGAAGCTTCCGCCGCTAAACTAAATTAAAAAAAAAACACGGAGGGTGAGATTTGTTGTTGGGATCAAGTTTGCACAAATATCTAGGGCGCTTGCGATTTTGGAATCAAGTTAAGCCGTTTCCTCTGCGACTAGCCACGCGCGATATCGTAAAGTGCGTTCGGAAATGGACGGACCATTACGGAATGCTCCGAGGACCGGCTGATATAAAGGGCGTAATGTGACGATGGATAGTACCGTGCTACCTCGTGAGGCGATTCGGAAATAAAAGTGCTAATGATGGCGACTTAGGTTTCAAAACATTAAGTTTAGTCGCGACACTTCTTGCTATGTGCTAAATGAGCCGAAACATTGATTAATACTTCGCCGCAGGTTCGCCGGAGGACAGCCAGAAAGCGTGATTTATTTTTCGCGCGTTTAGCGTGCTGTTTATGCGTTGACATAAACAGACCCTCACATCCAGGTGACGAGCTCTTCTGCTTTTTCAATGAATCTCCTTGACCGTAACTGCGATGAGCTTTTTTATTCACACTGTGCACTGTAATTTCACTTTGATCAAAGAATATTATCGCAGCAGGCCATTCTCAAATGCCGACGACACGGGTCATACCAGCAGAGGGTGACGGAGGCGCTTCTACGGTTCTTACAACAGACCTATGCAAGCAGCTGCAACTTGAATTGTTGTTCGATGTGCTGCAGGGTATCCGGTATTGTGAGAGTGTGCGGTGATAGTGACCCGCAGTGATCGTGTGTGTGCTATCTCCCTCTCTCTTTCTCTTTCCTGATTTTTATACTTTCCCCTTCCTCAGGTGTATACCGCAACAAACCGGATTTTTCGTTCTGGTTAACCTCCCTGCCTTTCTTGTCTAATTTCCTCTCTCTCTCTCTCTCTCTCTCTCTGTCTTTGCATTGTTAGTCGCGTACATGTTTTCTGCGGCCTACGTATTCGTGGCCTGCAAAAAAACTACTCAGTCGGATTTAGGATTTTCTACGTCACCGAGAACTATTGAAACTTTTGAAACCGCGTGAAACGGCAGGTGGCACCGATTGCTGTAATTGAGTGGATCACAATAAGAAAACGCCCTTGTCATTAGGCGAAACCTGCAATATAGAAGACTTTATAATTGCGCGTTAATAATTCGGCACCGTAGGTAGGTGACTCTCCATGGTTTTCGAAGTTAATGCTCGGGATTTTCTGCCGTTCGGGAGAGCCCACTCCGGATTTATTTGATGCTGACCCTAATGCTTCGCTACCTAGCTCACTTATAACAGGCTAAAATGATTTCTCCGTGAACTGCAGATGAAGCTTCTGTACCTTTAGTCCACCGATTGTTTACGCAGTCTTTCAACACGTGAGCACTGCCTATGAATTCGCGCATTTAAAGACAGTAAGTCATGAATCCATTATCAATGTTGCTAAGGAAAGTAAATGTTCAGGATGCTCCTATTACCACGCAATACGAGAAGGTAGAGAGCAACCTGAAACGAATGGATGTTGTCTTCGTCAAAACATTATTGCAGTAATGACAATGGATGACGCATATCTATTTCCCGTTGCTTCATCGTGATGCCTGGTCATGGCATGGAACAGCAGCGTCTGCAGCCGCACCTCATGACGCTGTGTTCAATAAAAGCACTCATAAGTGTAATCGGAATGCGTTTGCCACCTTCGACGTATCTATAGTGAGATAAATGTGTCGACGGAGAAATTACTGCACCAAAATAATATTCTCACTCCACGAATGTTTTCCCAGCTAAGCTGTGAGAGCACGAAGGTTTGTAATGCGTCGTTGCTAGATCAAAGCGTTACAAGACGTCTGCTCCAGAGCCGCTCTTCTTAAGTACGTTTTCCGAAATTCTTTTATATACCAGGATTGTACGCCGTCTTGATGGGAACGCAAGTTCATGAGAAGTCGCCACTATACATATGATGCTGCCCGTTTACTTATCGATAAGAGAATTATGTGCTAACCACTTTGCATGCATATTCTTCAATTTACATAGCGGATATCTCAAGCACTTACGCAGAGTTAGTGACGATCAATTACGCTTTCATTTTGGATGCTGCGTAATTTCCACAGAAAGAGTAGCCGCTTATTGTTAACTCGCCCTTTATCACTTGAGATTCTGTCCACGCACTTTCCCCCTTTCTTTGCTCTTTACATTTGCACGATTAGAAACGACATTTCTCATCACCATTAGCTGTATCACCGGTTTTGATCGGAGCCGAACAAGGATACCACGCCTTATTAACTTGTGTTTTACGTAACGCCGGTCGTGTTCCACACCCATGTCCGCACCATCGCCTCTCTGCAAGGAGACATTTAGTGTGGCTGTGTGGGCTGAATGAGGAAACAAATGCGGAGAAACCAGGAAAAATTGGGAAATGATTCCAAAACATATGTATATCCTCATAAAATGTCCCTTACCGATCATCGGTCGAGAAAGAATATTCTTTCATATGTCGTCTTCTGGCGCGCCAAGGCCGCTCGGTGAAATTCAAGTAATCGTCAATACTCGAAAGTGTACGATCTACTACTTCGCATTCATATTTTTTTTAAAAGAACGTCCTTTTAGTGAGGAATACACAAGTGCTAGGATTAAGTTAAAGCAAGATTCATGAAGGGCACGTGACCTAGCAGCTGCCGCCTTAGATGCGCAGTGTTCGTTCGCGTGAATTAATCCTCAACAGTTCCTTACGTGTCTGTGAATTTCCTTCGCGCGACGTGCACTGAAAAGTAAGAACGGTGATGCATGTGGAAATAGAAGCGTGCGGGAAAACGGGCCGCGGGAAAGAAGCCCATACAGAACCGACAAGACGAACAAAGAAGCTAAATTACGAGGGCTACGCGGCAGTGTGGATCCGTCGGGCCTTTCTCCCTTCCGAGAATTATTTTGTTTCGCACGCAAGCCTGCGTGATATCGACTGCCATCGATAACGGTAGAGCCCGGGTAGCAAGAGAAGAAAAAAAGTCAGAAGCGTCTGCACTGTTGCAATAGGGTCGGAAGTAAATTGGAACACGTCGGCAAGACACTGCTGAGCCCAAACCGGCCGATGCATCTTCTTAACATCTATCCATTGTTACCGCTTGGACTACACGTCCGTCTTCCATTCGTTTTCCTCTAGCCTTACGTTCTTTATGTCATTAGCGTTTCTTTAATCTCTTTTTTTGTGTGTCACACAGGTGCGCACTTTATTTCTTTTCTTTTTTTTTTCTTTATGCGCTCTTGATTTAGTGGAGCTCGGTCCCTTATCGGCCAAACCGGCTGAGTGGTGGTACACGTTTGTGTGGCGGGAAAGCGACCGCATGTTTCCAAGCGGTTGTTTCATGGTGAGCCACTTCTCGAAGTGGGGAGATGAGGCACGAGATGAGAGGTGTGGGGCGGGAAATTGCAGTATCGCTGGAGAGCGCTGTCCGCACTCTGAGTCGACATTCCCGCACATAGGAACATACGAGCCTCTTCGAGACATGTTTCCTTCATGCTTGAAGCTATCGGGAAAAAAAAATCGTCGCTGTTAGACGTGACACTAAGCCTACATAAAGTATATGGGCTAAACGTGGCAAGCGAGAGAACCGCAGGACGAGGGTGAAGGCAAGGCGACGCCGTCAAGTGGTTCTTTCACAACGGCGACGAGAACATTCGTCCTGCACGCGTGTGCGTCGCATGTGTGAGTGGACCCGGATGGATTCGAAAAGGAGGATGGCGCAAGCGCGTAGTATGCTCCTTTGCAGGTGGCTTTGCACAGGCATTGCATTCGTGAATTTGTGCGACGGGCGGAATAATCGATTCGGAGCGCAGACGACGCGTCACGTGGCGCAATGTCACCGATTCGCAGGAGATTCGCGTCCGCGACCGGCAAGGCTATGAAAATGGCGCCTTTTTGCCGGAGGCGGACTCGTATATAAAGAAAAAAGAAAGAACAAGGACTTAGCAGCTTGTGGCAAACAACGCACTTTTTTTTATGGAACCTAATTATATGTAAGAGACTCACTTGTTCCACGATCAGCTGATTACGGGACGCAGGCACTCTCGTTTCTCGCAGTTCTGAGAATAATAATAATAATAATAATAATAATAATAATAATAATAATAATAATAATAATAATAATAATAATATCCTTTATTTCATGAAAATAGTACAAATTGAAATACCGGTCAGCCCAAGCATTCATGGCTTGTAGGGCTGTACCCGGCAGTCAGCGACTACTAAAAAAAAAGAAAAAGCAAGGTTAGCTAGCTATAAACTGAAGCAAGCTACAAACCAAAAGCAAACCACAACAAAATAGGAGGCTACAGTACCGAAGCGAAGCACCAAAAACAAAAGCGACCTACGAGCAACGGCAAGCTGCAAAAGATACAAAGTAAAACAACCAAGGATACACACCAATCTACACCAAATGAAACTAGTCGAAACTATGGCACGGGCTCTAATGACAACTAAACAGAAGAATAATTGGTTTTGAGGTACAGTTTGTGAGCCCGTTTTGATGAGACCGAGTACAGTTCAGTGGGTAAAGAATCAAAAACGTTAGGAACATAAGATTTTCTGGTATAACGGCCAAAACGGGTATAAGACCACGGGGTAGTGAACGTATTATGGCGTCTCAGTGGTCTGGTAGGAACCAAAGAAAAAAGAAAATCACTGTTCGAAAAATCTTTTATTACCACAGTTCGAAAAAAACAATGTGTCAAATGAGGGTAACTGAAAAAGTAACATAGATTATTATTAGGGGGAATGGTCTCACTGTATGCAACATTCCGAATAACAGATTTCAGGATAGAATTCAATTTTGCACGCCATGTAAATGAACAGTGATAAAATATGGTAATTCCGTATCTAAGATAGCTGTACACAAGTGCGTGAACAATAACTTTCCGGACAGAAAACGGGAACAGGTACCTAGAGTTATACAGAAGACAAGATGTTGCACGAAGCTTTTTGCTAATACCTGTAAAATTAGTGTTCCATGTCATATCAGAATCAAACATGATGCCTAAATATCTTACATTAGTTGCGAACTCTAATGGTATGCATTTGCAGTTTATACAACTAGAGTCGTGAACGACAAATGACACGATACGATCAATTTTATATGGGGATTATGAAAACAAACTAGTTTACTCTTTTGTCTATTAATTGCAATTCCGTTACTTGTACACCAATTCATTACAGACTTGGCATCTGCTTGAAGGTTATAAACGCATGTATTAAATGATGCTTGTGTTGACAGAAGGACAGTGTGGTCGGCGTACTGGAATATGCAGCATTTTGATACAAATTTAGGTAAATCATTATCGTACAGGTTAAATAAAAGTGGAGATAAAACAGACTCCTGGGGAACGCCCGATTCCAACATTATTTTTGTACAGCAATAGTCACTTATGCGCATCACCTGAGAGCCACTACTATAATAAATAGATAATAACTTTATAAATGGACCCCTGAAACCAATTCTTTCTAGCTTATCAAGAAGCAATTTGTGAATAATAGAATCAAAAGCCTTACTTGAGTCTAAAAAAGAGCACATAAGAATTCGTTATTATCGAAAGCTGAATGGATAGTGTCCGTAAATTCTTCTAGTAGGGAAATAGTGCTTCTTCCCTTTATTAAAACAAACTGTGCTTGTGACAGAACATTATTTTTATTGAGGAAATCGGTCATTGTTACGAGCAGGTGTCCTTCAATTATTTGACTGATTGCACGGAAAATGGAAATCGGTCTGTAGTTCTCTACTTTGCTATGAGAACCACTCTTATAGATCGGCTTAACAACAGCCACTTTTAAATCATCTAGAATAACGCAATGATCCACATACCCATTAATATTGAAGAGAAGGGTGGATTAAAGCACAGAAAAATTACGTTAAATATCATGTATTTAGATACCGTCTGTACCAGGTAGTTTCTTAGGTCGAAAGATAAATAACCTGCTGTGCAAGTCTCTTGCAGTAACCGTTGGCAAGAATGCCGATCGTACAGTATTGGGAACAGCGCTGGGGGCATCTGGAGCAAAAGGCTGAAGATGCTTTAGAAAAAAAAGGAATTAAATTCTTGAACGGCTGACGTGAGGCTGCTGAAATGTTTTGTGAATACATCTTCTTAAGGTTGATAGGTGTTTCCTGCAAATAATTCATTAATAGCTGACCCTGTCTTTCTGGGGGAGTGCTTGCTTTCGTGAAAGGTCTTAGTATAATACTGACGCCTTGCCGCCCGAATCATGGCATTTGCCCTGTTGCGGAGCGATCTGTACAGATTTCTAAAGTAGGTATTGTTTGGGGAACGCTTACAACGCGCCCAAAGGTCATCTTTTTCTTTAATAGCCGTAAGTATATCGCACGTTAGCCATGGAAGTTGGGGGTAGCGTTATTTTGACGGTGATTGTTTCCTGTCCGCTAATTTCTTTAAAAAACGGATTGCATCAACAAAACGTGTATAGGTTGTGGAAGTCGTGACAATACTTAAAAATTTGGTGGAATCATAATTGGCCATAAGATTGTCAAATTTAGCGATATCAAGGATATTTAGGCGATGAAGGTTAGGGCGGGATCTAAAGGGAACTTGAAATGCATGACAGCCTACAGTAAAATGTTCGGCCAGTTTACACTTGATTACCGCTGTTGAGTTGTTGAGTTGAGTTGTTGTAGGCTACTGGTGGGATTAGCCTTGCAGTTGCTGCCGGCAATTGCTCCACCGTAGCGACACTTAAAATAAATAAATCACATAATCAGACACAGACCTCCCAATTACAAATGGTCACTCCTCAGTTCACCATGTGCAAGCCAAATCCGTGTCCTGTAGGTAATTTAACAGAAGGCGAGAGACCTCCTTCCTACACAATCGGTTCCCGCGCGGGAAAACAATGTCCTGAAGAGAGCTGTGAGGAAGTCCTGCGTTCTTGAGGGACCCGAATAACACCCTCCTTTCCGCGTTATACGCAATACAGCACATTAGGTAATGTTCTATGTCACCGCACACACCACACGTTGAACATAATGGTGATAACGCCAGGCCAGTCTTATACTTCCACGCAGGGGTACGAGCAGAGCCCGTGCGAATGCGGAGCAGTAAGGTGGCTTGGTTTCTTTTGAGACGCTTGATCACACATGGCTTGTAAGGTGAGCTTCACAAAGAACTGAAGTGGCGCGACACCGCTTCTCTGAAGAGTCTCTTGTCTTCTTGAGGCACTTTTCTCAAAGGATTCCCAGACAACGCTCTATGGGCGAGGCTGTCTGCCATCTCGTTACCTATGATACCTATGTGTGATGGCACCCATTGGAATCGTATGGAGAAGCCTTTGACATGGAGCTTTTGCACCGAACGTAGGGAGCTTAGAGATAAGGCATCAGTAGGGAACCCGTGCTCTAACCTTTGAAGGGCGGATTTCGAATCTGTAAGAATGACAACAGGTTGAGGCGTACAAAACCATAGCTTTTTGAGAGCTGCCTCAATGGCAACGCTTTCTGCTGTTGTGGAGGACACGACCGCAGTGAAGCGAATGGACCAATCATACTTCAAAGAGGGAATGTGAAAAGCAGCTGCACTAGATCCTCTGACCTTGTCCACAGAGCCATCAGTAAAAATTTGAAGATGACGTGCATATTCAGTTTCAAGATGTTCCAGTACGAGCGAACGCGTTGCCGCCAAAGGAGAACTCCGCTTAGCACGAACGTGAGGAACTGCCAACGAACAATCGAGGCTCGCAAAAGACCAAGGTGGTTTCAACCTCTTAGTTCGACCTCTAGCGTCAAGACCCAGGTAACCAAGAGTATTAAGGGCGAAGTACGTTCGGGACTCGGATCTCTTTCGAAGGCGCTGTAGAAGGGCTCGGCCGGCTGCCGTCTGTTTGAGGCGGCCAATTTGCATCAATAACCTTTGTGAAGCGACTAAGGTAAGAGGTCTCGATAGAGATTCATAAAGTACTGCATTGTTAGGAGCAGTCTGCGGAACGCCAAGAGCCCTTCTTAGGCCCTTTCTGTGCAGAACCTCAAGTCGTTCCAGCTGTGATATCGATGTTGGGAAATTAAAGGGAGCTGATACATTATTCGACTCGTCACTAGTGCATCGTGCAACCTGATCATTGAAGAAGGGTGATTTCCCCATTGCTCACTTGCAACCCTACGGATCACATTGAGACGCGAAGATATCGATGTCACAACCGAGTCCACAGCTCGTCGCCACTGTAGGCGGTAGTCAATAACGACGCCCACAAAGCGCTTGTGTTTCAATTGTCGAAGACAAGATTGACTAAGGTCTATCTTCAGCCGCGCATACCTTCTTCCTCTACCGGGAAACATGATGAAGCCAGATTTTTCTACCGAGAGAGTCAACCCAACACCTTGAAGGTAATTTTGAACTGAAAGTAATGCCTGTCGAGCTATCAGAGCTAAACGCTTGTGTTGATATCCGGTTAACCAAAGACAAATGTCGTCCGCGTATATCGACATATGGACATGCCTGCAATGCTTTTGCACTTCAGCGGGAAGACCAGCCATTGCAACGTTAAAGAGCGTTGGGGAAAGAACACTTCCCTGAGGTACACCTCGCGATACCGCCCTTTCGGTGCTTGTGGTACTTCCTAATCGCACTTGAATTTTCCGATGACTGATAAATGAGTGAATGAATCGCAGAAGATAGCCCTGTACGCCCATGGCCTGCAAACTATTTAGTATTCAGCACTGAAGGACGTCATCATAAGCCTTTGATACGTCTAGGAAAATAACTAGTGTTGAAAGGCCGATATATTGCTTATCAAGTCCAAGACGCTATCTTGCGCGCTTAAACCTGTTCGGAATCCAGTCATGCATGTTGGCAGAGCCCTTCTATCTTCGAGCCACCAAGATAAACGCTTACTTGCCAGCTTCTCCATGAGCTTAGCCATGCACGACGTCAGTGATACAGGACGATACGAGGCCAAGTCTGTCATTTCTTTGCCGGGCTTCAGCGCTGGGACAACGTGAGCCACCTTCCATGAAGGAGGAACGTCGCCAGTCTCCCACACTCGATTGAGATAGCTTAGGAGCATCTTCCGGTGTTCCAGAGGTAGGTTCTGCATCATCTGGTTGGTGATGCCGTCAGGACCTGGTGCACATCGACGCCGCAGGCTGCTGAGTGCTGTCTGTAGCTCTCGAAGTGTAAACGGGCGTCCATCACAGACGTAGATGCTGCAGGCAGAGCGCAGGGATGAATTCCTGAACTTACACTTACAAATGCATCTGCAAATTCCTCTGCCAAGCACACGAGAGGTTTCTGCTTGCGCAGTGCAAGCGCTTCGAAAGGTTTACTAGGACGAGAATCTCCAGCAAGACTGCCAATGACTCGCCAAATTCTCGTCATCGGTGAGAAAACCGTCAAGCTAGCGCAGAAGGACGCCCACTGCGACCTACAGAGCTTGTTCGTATGGCGTCGAATGGCAGAGTTCAGTCTATTGAAGGTCGTCTTCAAGAATCTGTCGTCCTTCTTCCGCATCAGTTGTCTCTCCGCCCTTCTGCGCGCTGCGCAAAGGTTCCTGAGTTTTAAATCCGGAGTCGGAAAATGATTAGGCAACTTGACCGCTGTGGTAGCAGCCATTTTACCAGAAATCATTTTGTCTATGACATCACCAGAAACACATGCAAGTTGCTCCCTGTATTTGTCCCAATTAACGACATGGCTAATTTTAGAGCCGCGCATATGGAAGTAGGCAATAAACACTAAAATTGGATAGTGATCACTTCCCATGCGGTCAGGTGCAGTTGACCACTTCACGCGGACGTCAGATGAATGCAAGGTTAGGTCTATGGATGTGGCTGAGGCTGGAGGCCGGAAGAAAGTCGGACTTCCGTCATTGGCCACGCACAGGTCCAAACTGTCGATAACTTCTACAAGTTTGCGTCCGCGGGAATCTGTGTTCCTGTCACCCCAGACAGAGTGATGGGCGTTGAAGTCCCCGCAGATAATTCGGGGCGCTGGGCAACGGTCACAAAGCTGCTGGAGAAACAAGTCCATTGCTACCTTCTTCCGCGGAGACACGTATACGGAGGCAACAGAAAGAGTTCGGAAGCCAAGCCGTATCCTCACAGCCGCTACCTCAATACTATCGGGGCAAAGATCGGTGACGTTCAAAGACACATGAGGAATCTCTCTTCGTATGTAAAGGGCGGCACTTCCCGCGGGAAATGACTTTATGCTGCAATTCTTATGGGCGACATATCCAGTCAACGATCTCCCGCTTGGTAGGCCAGCCTCCGAGAAGGCTAATACTGGAACACACGCATCTTTCAGAAATAATTTAAGTTCTGCTAATCGACTTATAATCCGAGCGCAGTTCCATTGCATAATAAACGGCACTTTTCGGTGATTTTTTGTTGCACGAGGTTGAAGAAGACTAGCCATATTATAAAGTAAAGGTCGCTGCGAAGGTGGTAATCATGGGCTCAAAGGAAAGAACGAGCTGAAGAAAGTTCTTCAGTGTTCCAGTCTGCATCGCTTGAACATATGAACGCAGGACTTCAAACAAAACTCGCAGAAGGTCGGACAGGTCCTGATTTTTCAGCTCCTTATTTTGCTGTACACACTGCCTCACAACTTCAACAAAGGTTGCGGACTGGGACCCACTCTTGGCCACTGCAGCTGGTTTCTTCATCTCTTTTGAGGCGAGGGAATGTCCTCCATGTTGTCGAGTCTGGCTGTGAAACTTGTCTGGCTGTCTGGCTGTCCAGTCTTGTCGCTGAGAAACTTGGACACTTTTTGCTGCAGCAGATCGAACGACCGACTCACCCACAGAGGACTGTGCCGTCTTGCTAGGCTCAGGTCGCTCACTGACGTTGCTGGTTACCACGCTACGAACTTCCGACTCTAACGCAGGGAACTCAACTTCCGAATCTAACGCCGGGAACTCGTCACTTCCAGTTATCCGCTTCTCAATAGGTTGTGGTTTGGGACCGCTGATGAAGCACACTCGGCGGTGTAAGGCGCTTACACGGAAGGGGCAGCCACCGAAACTCGCTGGATGGTCACCACCACAATTAGCGCAAGCAAAATCTGCCTTGCAGGCTTTGTAATCGTGGGCGCCACCGCATCGTTTGCAACGTTGATCTTTGATGCAGACTTTAGCTACATGCCCAAAGCGTTGGCACCTAAAGCATCGGGGAGGAGGTTCAACGAATTCTTTGACTGCATGCTTGGTAAAACCGAGGTCAATTTTTTCGGGGCGCTCGGTGTTAGGAGCAAACGTTATCACAACAGAGTTAGTAGGTTTCGCTGCCCATTCTTTTTCTTGAGTCTCCACCCGGCGCACGAGACGTTTCACGTGCAGAACACCTTGCGGTTTCAAGTAGTCAAGAAGGTCGCTTTCCGAATACCACACTGGTACTCACCTAATAACACATGTGTTAGTCATGTAGGAGTGGGGCAGCCGGGCTTTAACTCTTATGTCACCAATCTGAGAGCACCGGAGAAGAATGTCCACTTGCTCTTCCGTTGCGATATCTAAATAAAGAGCGCCTTGCGATGTGAAGCGGCTGCGAATCGGGGCAGATCCCAGCAGTACTTTAATGGCTTCGAAGAGCCTGATAGGGTTCCGGTCTCTCAAATCAACACCTTTCTCTGTTGGCAAAACTATCACTGGGATTCCGACCGTTCTTTGCTTCCGATGACTCACCACCTTGAAGCCGTCGCTGTCCAGTTCCGCCATATCAGCCACTTCCTCGTCAGGGTCGACGATAGTTGTGTCGCCCCCACTGATCGATGATGACGCACTGGACTGCTTATCGTCCCTGATGTCTGGCAGCTCCACACCTTGCAAGGCCATGGCCGCCTCCGCCACGCTGGCTTCCTTCGGATGGCGCTGTCCCTTTAAAGATGCCGGCGCCGGAGCAGCCTTACTCTTCCCATAGGGACAGTACCGCCTTAAAGATGCGGCCGTCTTCCAAGGATATAAATAACTCACTTGATGAATAGCAAAACCTATGCAAAAATTACAGAGCTGAGGTGACAAAAGATCCTTGATTACCGCTGAAGCGGTGCTAGCCAGTGGGGCTCTTAAATTCACATGGTCAAGGCAAGATGACACCATTTTGCTTCCTACATATTCCTCTCGTGTGTAGGCATTAATGGTTCGACTGACTCCCCATTTTGATAGAGTGTTAAGGTACTCGCAAATCACTGGCCTTGATGGTCACAGTCATCACAGTCGCAGTCGACAGTTATTCCACTACTGGTGCTTTGACCAATGTACTCACTATAGTTATGATTCTGTCTTGATTTAATAGCCTTTGCGGTGTTTACACCGACTTGTGTTATTCGTTACCAATCTTGACCGCCAGTTTTCCTTAAAAATGAATATCATATGCTTGGGCGTAACAGAATAAGGTAATTTATCCCACAAGAACGGTGAGACTGCTTAGGCAAGGATGAGGTCCTTGTCACTGTCAATATGAATGAAAATGATCCTTTCAATGAGTACAGCTGCCGTGAATTGTACGGTATAATAAAATACTTCTAACCACTGCCACTATCGCGCACGTCTCATCTTGGAAACTTCAAACTGCATCCGGCGTAGAGCGCTGCCATAATCAGTTTTGTTCCGGCCCAGGAATCTCTATTATTATTTCTTGCTCTTAATCATGGTCCACACAGGTTTGGAAAAATGTTCCATATAATAAGTAAAACTTATGCAGAACGAATAGTCCTTGAGCGTCGGCTCTTCTTTGGTCCAGCTTCTTTACACTGTATACTGCATTCTATTCTCAATATCGTCCCTTATAAGTTTCACTGAGTTTAAGTGAAACACCTTAATCACTTCACGCATAGGTTCCACCTCCTTAGTGGAACTCAGGTTGAACGGAATTAAGTCAATAATTTTCAATAGGACTTTGGTCACAAGGTCCGCCGTCTACTGACTCAACGGTTCGTCTACAAACAAATGCATATTTTCTTTACTGACTTTCATTATCAACCTTTCTACTACACATCGGACAAGGCATCTCGCGCCTAATGAAATTTTCCCTAGTGCCTTTCCATTATTCACATGAAAGTGTTTTATGGTGAGGTCCACGATCAACTTCCTGTAACGGCTGTGACGTCGGCGCGAGTGCGTAAAGTGTGCTCTCTTGACAGGGATGGCGCCGCCATCTAGGAACGCTAGAGCGAAGTACTGCATCATGACACTAACAAGCGCCGAGAGTGAGCGCGTCGCTAGACTCAGCGCAGCGGTTGCTCCAACGTGTGTAGCCTGGTGTAGGTGGTGTAGGTCTTCTGCTGAAGTGAGGACGCAGTTTCCGCAAATGGTTTGTCTTTCCCGTCGGGTTAGCCTGTGACGCCTCGTCGCCTATGGAGCGTAGCTTGAACATGCATCAGCAGTGCTTGCACGCCGCCTGCTGCTTCGCTTGCGATGGCACCAACTAAGAAAACTGCTGCGCTAAGCTGCGCAGAAAGTGCAAACACGTCGACGGGCCAATCACGTTTTGGTCCGGCGAGAGGCATGCCAGTGTGAAGCAGAAAGCCTTCACACGTTCAGGGCGCCCGTTGCAAACTATTCCACTCGCATTCCTGAAACTGAGCGCGTCGCAATTCAATTGGCTGCCCAAGACACCATGGATCCCGATCCAAAAGCTCGCACCTTCTCCGAAGCGACTCGGCAGCAGGACGCCACTCACCAACAGGACGCCACGCGCCCAGCAAACCTGCAACACCGTCACCGACCCACAAATCGTGCGCCGTTTGCTGCAGCAGAATACGAGTTCGCATGGGATTTACTAACGACACGTTTGTTTTCGCTTCTACGGTTTGCGAACGCCTGTGAGTTGATGTTCGCCTCGATGTCAGTGAGGGAAACTTGAAGATGTTGTGGATGTCGCGAAGTCACATTACACTAGGCAAGGCACTGACGCTGATTGCAAAGGGGTTAACTGTTTATTAAGATAGAATAGGCAAGCGATAGAATGGAAAGTATTTACACGGACATAAAACTACGAGTCAAAAGTTAGAATTTGGTCTTCTTTCTCTTAGCCGAATCTCCACCGAATCCCCTTCCAACGGCCCTGCACGTACCTAAAAGCATCCCCAGTAACCCTCTCGCCCCATCGTTCGTCGAACCACACTGTGGTGCGCGCAGTGTACACACAACGAGGCTCCAGGGTGACACTATCCGGAGTTCCAATACGTCAAGGCCGTCGCCACACATCCTTTGCAGTGCAACCAGTCTCTTGTCTCACACACAAGCAAGGCACATTCCCCCGCGGAAAACACTTCCACGCCCCGTGGGGGCATCTGGTCTGTTTGCGGAATGTCTCGGCATGGTGCGGTTCAGCGGCGAGGGGTTGCCTTCAAAGCCACGGCACTGCTTCTGCGAACCGAATGGCGAAATCCCCGACTCACAGTCTACTCGCTTACCCGCTCTTCGTAAACCGCGGCTCCCCCACCCCCTATGGCTATAACTCTCCGCCACCGTCTTGGTGTCGAACCACGTGTCTCTTCTGGCCGCTCCGCGTGAACCTTACGCGCAGCCGCCCGCACAAACAACGCTGAACTCCACTCTATGGTTTACCGCGGATTTGCGCACTGCTCCAGTGCCTGCACTATACAGTGTCTCATGGGGATAAATTCCGGTCGCGAGTCGTTCGACAACGTTCTCTTGTGTGGCATTGCAACACCTTCTGTGTTGCAAACATGCAACACCTTCTGTGAAGGCACGCTTTACTTTCGTGCTCTGTCTTATATTTTTCTAGGTACCCGGCGGCCATGGCGTTACTCCTGCCGTCTGATAAGGTAAAGGAATCCCTGTATACCAGAGCCTTTCACACATTAAGCGCTGCTAAAATTGCAGAACGACGTGATAGGCTTAACTGTAACAGAACGCCGAGTGCAGTCGGTTTCTTAAGATCTTCGGGCAGCAATCACGCAATTCATATCCCTCTTTACAGCTCTGCAGCACGTTGGATTCACTGCGCCGGCCAAACCAATGCATTTCCCGCGGACGCATTAAGGTACTACTTACAGGAATAATTCTAAACGTAGGCCAGTTTAGGCGACTGGAAAAAGTTGATTGCCCTTGACTGTAAGTTATATAGAAAAGGTTGGCCTACAATAAGTGTAGGAAGGCTTCACAGAAACATGCCTCTTATGTTGGTCCAGCAGTGTGCGGTAAGTAACTGTCTACTGAGAGCAAACCTGCAGACGAATAAAGTGCTTTGCGGAAGCCACCTGTGCAATCAAGTCAGAATATGAATCCAATAAGTGCCGTCACACTGAAAAACAAGCTCTACTCTCAGCGACCCCGAAGCGAGATAGGAAAGCGATGTCAGCGGCACGAATGTGACACCTCGTCCAGAGCACACGCAATCGTAGCCCTCAGCGAAGTAGAAATGACGACACTGTCCCACATCCGAACATGATAGGAGCCCCCATCCCTCCTAGCCCCCCGCTCCTATTCGCTCGAGCAGCTCCCCTTTGTTCTCGTAGCAGGAAGCCGCTGCATTCGCAGCGCTGGACGTCCCCATCTCTGTTTCCCGAGGGGACGCTATCCGATCTCAAACAACGATGGCTTCGCCCGAAGGCTTGATATGGGCAGCTGGTGCGAACGTTTCGTCTTCACCTCTTTCAGGCTATACAGTGCAGGGCAGTGGGCTGTGGTCACTCGCTTCTGGCGCACCGGTACGAACGCGGCCGGACGATTCTTTCAGCCTGCTCTGCGTGCAGCCAATCGCGACGAAAAGAAGAAATAAACAACAACTAACAAATGAATTATTTGAACACGTGCATGGAAGTTCCAAGTGTAGCTGCTGCAATCACACGAGCCTTAATTGAAATTATGTCGTTACTACGGAAGGGGGTAAACTAAGGAGACGTCACAATTGAACGTTCGTTGAATGTAGCGATTCCGACAGCATTTGAAACTCCGCACATGGCACGCACACTCAAACAGCGCGCGAAACACGCGTGCGCTTGTGTTCGTGCATGTGTGTGTGTGTGTGTGTGTGTGTGTGTGTGTGTGTGTGTGTGTGTGTGTGTGTGTGTGTGTGTGTGTGTGTGTGTGTGTGTGTGTGTGTGTGTGTGTGTGTTTTCGTGCGCATTCGAAATGAATGTCTCAGGTATTCCTTACAAACAAAAAAAAGTGCGTCGTTGGCGCTTAACTGCTGCCCTGGAGCTGCATCCCACGCGGGAGGGCGAACAACCACGCTGCCTGGCATCCTAGCAGAAGATAAACGGCGCACAGCGAGGACCACTGACACCGGGCAATGCGATTCCGCGCCGCTGCTCTTTCTCTCGCTGCGTGTTGCAAAGGCTCCAGCTGTGCCCATTTATTCGAGGGAGCGTCCCGCCGGCTGAAACTCTTCTCGCCTTCCCTCCCTGAGCCTCCTTCATGGATGGCAGCGCCTTAAGGCAATCTATACACAGGCTCGGCGCAATAAAGGCGAATACGACGTGTTCGCAAGCCCGCGGCAGTGTACGGAACACCCCGACGACAGGGCTGAGAAATCACGAGCGACATTCGCCTGTCCTGTGCCCGATTTGCTTTCCTCGGCGTTCCCCCCCAAGTTGCACGTCCCTCCGACCTACTTCCCCCTGTCAACAGCTGGTGGCGTACAAACGATGCAGCACCCGCAGTGACAGCGGCGTTTCGTCGCCTTTGAATACCGCCGCGATTGCTTCCGCTTAGCCCGAGGCAGCACAGATAAACACTGCAGGCGCCTCGAGCGTCTTCGACCAGATAAGACGCTGCATTATTGTATTGCCAATAATGGCACCGGTCCCTTGCTGGTCGCTTTCTCTGTAATGTTTTTTGACGGTTGCTGCATGTGCAAGCATAGGCACGTGCGCGCGCACGCACACAAACAGGCTTCAATGCAATGCAATGCAATGCAATGCAATGCAATACGAGCCTGTTAAGACCACATTGCAGTGAAGCACATTGTTAAATCTATCGATGGTCACAGGGCCTGCGTATCGTACTGCTGATTCCAGCCACTTGCTTATAGCTGTTGAGTAATAAATTGCGCTTCAAAAGGCCACTCTCCAAGCAGCATTCCTAATTTTAAAGTAGCTATAATGTCACCAGTTGTTCTGTATTTTCCCTAACAAAATATATCTGCTCGATAATGTTCAAAAACACCGCTGCCAACAGAAGACACAAAAAAGAGAATGGGACAAATACGGCGCTGTTCTCTTTCCTGTGGCCTGTGTCGGTAGCGCTGTTTTCAATCATTATGAAAAATAACCAACTCGCCCAATCTGCTGTTCTTTATATCTGCTCGGTAAATGGAATAAGAAATGTCTTTAAACCAACACTAGAGCCACGAAATCTACCGACAACATCGCTAAAATGGCAGCATCCGACTTAAAATCAATCAGCATATTAATCGATACGTTATTCATTCAGGATGCGAAGTCATCATCCTTCTTTTGCATAGTCTTTTGCGATTACCTGCGGCTTACGCAAGAATGTCGGGAAAATTCGGAAAGTCATGACACCACGAAAACACTGCTGGCGAACGACGTTTCGTCGACTTCAATGGTTTCGTCTGTACTACAAGAGCACGTAAAATGCAGATACTTTCACATCTTTCACGTAAGTGGAAGTATTCTTAAAGCAGTAGCGTTCGTGCTGGGATGTGCGAATTTGTCGAACAGGAACAGCCTAAGCTGGTCGTTAACATTGGGCTAAAGACTCTGACAACGTTTCAATTGCATGTTTTGGTTTTCATCGCTTACTTGAGCTACTACTGGATAATTTCTTCCCATAACTGTATTATCGATTTGAGCAAACGATAATGCGAGATGGGTTGCAGGAAAACTAAGACATTTGGTGAGGATTTATTTCTAAGAAACCTTATTTGAGCAGATGTTGACACGTTTTAGAGCTTGCCGAGTTCAAGGAAATGCGTACAAACAACATCCCGCCGTACCCGTAAAGAGGCACAG
Organism: Dermacentor variabilis; assembly: GCF_050947875.1. NCBI lineage: Eukaryota > Metazoa > Arthropoda > Arachnida > Ixodida > Ixodidae > Dermacentor > Dermacentor variabilis. The sequence continues at coordinate 72,685,285 of NC_134572.1, forward strand.
CGTTGATTTGGAAACCAGAGCAAACAGCGGGGCCCAATTTCCTGCCAGGTGACATTGCGGGAAACTATATGCTTATGTCTAGTTCAAACACAGAGAGACCAAAACATTAACAAGGTACACTAATGCTGTAATAAATATGGATACAAGGAGGGATGGCAATAAAACTTGCGTGAGTTGGACGGCAGGTGGCCTTAATGGAAGCGCCCCATATCGACTGAATGTTTCAACGGACGCAGTCGCCGCTGTGCATCGTTACGCGCGCGGCGTTCACTGTGGCGAGCACGAACGTATCGACCCGCGGCCAGTGTTGGCCGTCATACGCGGCGTGGAGGAAACAATAGGTGCACCGGCATGATTGCACGTTGCTTCCTTCGTGAAACGTCCTATTCAAGGGCGTCACACATATGAAAGTGATCGAGTCGATTATCTCTGTTTCCCTTTCGTATTGGCCCCTGATAATAATGTCACGGAATAGGAAACGAATATAGCGGCCCTACCACGCCAACTTCGGTGAATGCGACGAATTTGACGGGATGGCCTCACTCTTACGGACTACGTCTTGTAGGCCGCAAATATTTCCCAGTAAGAACCTCTTTTCACATTTTCCCAGGTATTATTCCCGTCGTGGACAGAACAGTGCAGTACGAAGTAGGTAGGTAGGTAGGTAGGTAGGTAGGTAGGTAGATAGATAGATAGATAGATAGATAGATAGATAGATAGATAGATAGATAGATAGATAGATAGATAGATAGATAGATAGATAGATAGATAGATAGATAGATAGATAGATAGATAGATAGATAGATAGATAGATAGATAGATAGATAGATAGATAGATAGATAGATAGATAGATAGATAGATAGATAGATAGATAGATAGATAGATAGATAGATAGATAGATAGATAGATATGATTATTGATTTATTCATACATTTGTTTACGAACCAGCAAAACACAGAGATCGTAAGAGAAGCCACACTGGAGAGTTCTGGTAACGTTTTGTCCACCTAAAATTTATCGCGCACGAAAAGCGTTGCGTATGAGCGTTTTTGCAATCCGCTCTACCTAAATGTGGCCCTCATGGTTGGTAAGCTCACCTGCGGCCTCATTCTTAGCCACAGAACACCATTGATTGTTGTTTTAGCAAATGTTTCTGCGCCCATTAGCGGTGTCCCGGTGGCTGATGGTCGCGTAGCAGTTGCCTGAACCTGAGCGCCGTAGTGCCAGCTACGCTGACGCCAATAAGGCTATCGTGAAACAAAGCTAGAAATATAGGGATGTCTCCGTATGTCTTTCCCCCAGCTCTACCGCATCATCGAACTTTCATTCTTGGGAATTGTGCATATCGCAGGAAGACCGTTTTACATGAATCACAGCATTTACTGTATACTGGAGAGTCGTGAAATTCTCACCCGACATGCGTGCGGCTAAGCTTAGATTTGCGTGCGACTGCGCTTTCCGACCTGAGTGTTTGCGCGGGCGAGAATTCTGCAGACATTGTGGTGACTGCCTGGCCAATGAAACACTACTTCCAGACCTTCCGTACAGTGCCACTTGACCTCGAGTACACGAGTAATGCGCGAAAGCTGCCAGTATGCAAGTAGACCAGTATTACAATCTCCTCCTCCACCGCAGTTCTTTTCTTTTTTTCCTTCTATCTATTAGTTTTGATAAACTACTTGAAACTCCCCAGGAAACTATGTGAGGAGTAGCTGCTAGGTTGATCATATGAAGTCTAGTAGAAAGCTTGGAGTTTTTCTTGCACATCGCTCGGAACGCACGGGAATAACGCTTATGCATCGGTTGTCCCTGGCCCACTTGAAACACAACGAACTCAGAGCACCAAATTTCCCACCAAAAACACTTATAGTCGACACCCATGTCTTCAGGTCAACCCCATACGGGATTTGCACTGATGTCATCGATTGCGCCACATTTTTTTACTACCAGCAGTTTGACATGCTACGCGTTATCTCAATCCGTTTATCTCCAGCTTTTCAGTGCGCAGCGTCAACTGTGAATAGACAGTATGCAGTGCGTGACGTTCATATTGTGACGTACTGTCGCGTTCCATATGAGTTGCAAAACTGAAGCGCGCGGCCCAAGGGGCTTACTGATGACGAAGATTTCGATTGGGATCCGCCCTTCGATACAGGGGGAGGAGGGGCGGATGGTTACAAATAGTCAACTAGCCTGTTTGAGATAATGATATTTTTCTACATGTATTGCAGTCTAACAGCTCGTGCATCTCTACTCTATTTTCTTCTCTTTCATTAAAGGCTCTATCGCTAGCTTGCACCTATGCCTGTGACGACCCCATCTTTATCGATCTCTTTCCTGCTTTTCTGCCACCAATGCTCTCTCGCTTATCTCGTCTGCTCCCCAGTTAATTCTCCCGTCCACTTTGAGTTCCGGCGCTTCAGAAAAGTGGATGCCCCCTACGTTGCCATACCATTACAATGTGCTGAGTCGTCTTAGCACTGTTGCTGCAGTAGACACACGCCTCATCCAATTGCTAATATCTGCAACATATCTGTTCTTTTTCCTAAGCAGCAAACTTGTCCATGCCTCATATAGCAAGACACTGCAATTTCTGTTATCGTAAACATTTTCTCTCCTGATTTACTTCTTGTCGTAGACGTAAATCTCTATGGACTTTTATTTTTAACTTTTGCATCCAATTTACCGTCTCCGTTTCTCTCACTTTTTTTGATCAATCCGGTTTGTTTAGTTCTACATACAATTACCCATTAACTTGTCGCAAACTTTGTTGGCTTCCTGCCTTCTATGTCCGTTGTCGATATGCCATATGCAGATATTGGCAGATATTGGTATGCATATATTGGTTATGGCTTGGAGTTGCTTTCACGAATGCCTACTCAGCACTAACTGGAATGGCTGATAGTCCTGCATGTGATGTTTGCGGATGCGAGGAGAACATTGAACACTTATTGTGCCATTGTCCTAAATTTCAAGCACAAAGACAATCTTTGTCCAACACATTGAGCAAATTAGATGATCGTCCTCTGAGTGAACAGACGTTACTAGAGCACCGACCGATCATCGGCTCAAGAAGGCAGTGAGGGCACTTTTATGCTTTCTGAGAACTTCTGGTTTGCGCGAGCGTCTTTAACTCAAGTGCTGTCCGTACACGTATCTACACCTTCTCTCTCCCTTCTCTCGCTTCCCCTTCTCCCTTCCCCCAGCGTAGGTTAGCCAACCAGACTATTGACTGGTTAACATCCCTGCCTTCCTATATTACTCTCTCTCTCCCTCCCTCTCTCTCTCTCTCTTTCTCTCTCTCTCTCGCTCTCTCTCCTGGCTTCCGGGCAAATGCGACCGCTGCGCACTTTTTCCACCTCACCTCCAGTTTTTTTTTCCTTGTTTACGAAGGTAGCATGATGTCGATGATGCCGCTTTTTGAAGCCGAACCCGAAGCTGAAGCCGAGCCCGAAGCTGAAGCCGTGTAACCCCCGAACTCCAGATACAGATATCGTCCAGCAAAACTCACAGGTTCTTAGGGGTTGTGATTGATAGAGACCTATACTGCACTCCTCACGTGAACCCTGTGAAAAGGCGACTGATTGCTATTTGTCATCTGTTCAGGTTCCTTGCAGGAAAGAACTGGGGGGTGTCCACGCAATCCATGTTACAGCTGTGCAGGGTGTTGTTTTTTGGGTTCCTCCGGTACAGCCTGCCTATTATATCCAACACCATCAAGACCAATTTGCGTACAATTCAGGGCATTCAAGCCCAAGCTCTGAATATATGTCTCGGATTACCATGAAGTGCGTCAACGACTGAAACCATGGCCATTGCTCAAGATTATTCAATCACGACGCACATCACCGTCGAGACAATGCGTGCACATGTCAGGCAACTTGCCCAGACCTCTTCCCACCACCTCGCCACACTCACCTCGGAGAGACACCACACGTCATTTACCAAAACTGTCACTGCATATCGTGCTTCGTTTACATCGGGGTACACACCCGCGGCCAGGTCGGGGTCTCCTCCATGGTGTTTGTGCCATACTGAAGTACACCTCAGAATTCCTTGACTTGAGACAAAGTCAAATCTACCACCGTCTGCATTAAAGCAATCGAGCTTACTGATGTTGTACGACGTACATATCTATTGTGACGGATCGGCTACATCAACCAGCTCTGGCGCTGCCGTGTTTATACCAACGAGAGGAATAACACTGTGATACAAGATGTCAGATGTCACGACGTCCACAGCTGCAGAACTCACGGCTCTGCGCAGTAAAACAGTAAAGCCACTTTTGTCTTACTTGAGGGCTACTGGCCTATCTGAACCCCTTCCACTTGCTCAAGTCTTCCTCGTGCGTGCGAGAGCTCACTGCTGCTTTCCTCCCTCTCCCCTATCTCTTTCTATTCCCTCTTTCCCGTCCTCCAGAGCAGGGTAGCCAATCAGACGCATTTCTGGTTAACATTCATAATGGCAACAGCGCGAACAATGCACCGTTATGCACTATGTGTCCTGGTTGCTGAAGCGCCTACTTCTTTTCACCCATGTTTCATTATATTCCTTTAGTTATAATTTTGCTCTGCGCTTCTCTGCCTCCACAGAGGCCTTACTTATATCACCTTGCATTTCCTCATTTCTGGTGTTACAGTGGGCTCCCAATGCCAATCAACACAGCGATCTTTGGCTAACATCCAACCACAACAGGATCTCTGAACAATTTCAAACCATAAAGCCTATGGCCACTTAGAGCAAAACGGAATTAAAGAAAGAGAGGGGACGAGGACCTTGCCCTGCCCACGTTCTCTTTATTTTCATTTTGGGCTAAGAAGTTATAAGATTTATGGTATTAAGCTATTATGCAGCGCCTATTAAACCTATGAGTTTAGGCAAAGGATCGCGTTTGCGATTGCCCCTAGCGCGGGCATCATTCCTGCTTTTTCAAGTTCTTCGCAGCACCTCATACTTAATATAGTCCGAAAGTGCTCCATGTTTCGTTATAGTTGTCCTTTCCGTTCCCTTTTTCCTCAGATATTATTCTGGTGGATTTACCCCGATTTCATGGCAGCGCGGGCGTGCGAGAAATTGGTGAACTATACGCCGTGCCAATTACTTCTAGCGCACTCATTCACATAAATAATCGCAGGTGTATAAACATTTCAGTCCTTTTATTTTATTATTATTTTATTTTTTTGCTAAACGAGAAATAGCAAGTCTGTATATCGTGTTGACACTGATATTTAGTGTCATAGCACTACGTGCAGAAAACACACCTAAATGAATAATCTAGAGCGCGCTATAGCGGAAAGCAACTAAGTAAGAATGCAGGACTTTCTAATTTGTTGAGCGCATGTTCATACTTATGACCGTTATCACAAACAGCAAATTTAAGGAATTTTAAGGCATACTCAAAAGCGTGTATGTCTTCAGTTCTTTCAGCAACGTTTCGCGGCAGCATTACCATGAGCAGCGCCCTTTGCCAGAAGCGCCGACCGGTCCGCACGCTATTGCTAGGGCATTTTTTTCTTCGGCCATGAGTGCAGACGGGTAGAGTGCGTAGAGATATGAGGGGGGAGGGGGGAGCGACACTTGAGGAGTAATGTCGACGTCCGCACGAAGGTAGCGCACAGAAATAAGACGCGGCGATCGTTCTCCCATAACACGCCCGCAGCCGCCGCATGTCTAACAGGTAATAACGGCGAGCAGCTTCCCGTGTAATGTGTTCCACGTGCGCAGCATAGCGTATTGCGCGACGGGCGCCACCGACGCTCCAAGGTCAAGCGCTGTTGCGTGCCGTGCTGTGCAAAGGGGGCCGTCTGAGCGGTTCAGTCCGGGGGCATGGGGATCTCTATATTCATCGCGCTGTTCTTCTCCAGGCCGTGTACACACGCCCGAGACGATGCCGCCGCCGCCGCAACCTCGCCCACGCGGTTTTCCTTTCGCTTTGAGAAAGTGCATCGGCTCACGCTACTGCATAGGGGCGCCGTCATATCGCACCACGTAATCCCGCGGTGCGATCTCGGTCGCGCGTATTGAGCCTCGGGGCAAAACAACTCGGCCTTTTTCAAGCTGTACGCTTTCGTTCCACGAAGCGTCGGTTGTGCACCTTTGTTGACGTGCGCGCATACGCATTGCGGACGTGCAGTTTAGATTGGGTCTGACGCTATGAGAGCGTTAAAACCGGCCGTAGAGTTTTGCTGCTGGGAAGGCGTGTTGCGGTATTTTCGCGAGTCCGTTACACCCCAACCACTGAATCAGTCACCGACATTTTATCGGAGCGCTTCAGTGTGCGATATGCGTCTTAAGCGTGCAGACCTTGAGAATGTGAATCGCACAGAAAAACGCAGAAAGCCCAAGGTCGCACAGTACTACAGGGTAAAGTACAAAACAAGCATAGCCTCTGACAGGGTCAGGTTTTTGCTTTGTATCAATAGGTCGTATAACTCTCAATCATCAAAATAGCCTCATGAGAATGCTTCGAAATGTATTAAGGAGGCGTAGTGTTTTCTCAGGTTCTGCGCAAATTCTCCCAGTATTAATCAATAACATTTGTTATTTATTTGGAGTGTAAAGCATAAATAGAAGAGACCGATACAGGCTGCAGCAACTGCTCTCGAAAAGGGTGCAGCGCGCGGCCGCCTCAATGCGTCCACCTTCTTCCCTCAATGCAGGGTAGCAAACCGCACGTGCGCCTGTCTGAATAACCTAGCTGCCTTTTGTTTCTTCTCTGTCCGTTTAATTCGAAGCATTCTTTCGCTCATGCCAGGCACCTTGCGGTAGGTTCCGGTGGCGCCTCGTTTCGGGCATCTTTACTAATGGAGAAATTACGTGCACGCTGGTGGCATCGAGCCAGGGTTGCCAAGCACGACAGCCCAATAATTCTACCTATTGGGCCCCTAGCTCATGAATAATTATCTCGCGCCAACGCCGGCTGCAACTCTTTAAGGCAAATGGCTGGCGCGCACCACGTCACAAAGCAACAATTCAGTTTAAAAATGCGACAACAAGTGCGCGGCGGGCCAGTTTGCGTTACGCCACAGGCGCAGGAGTGAAGCGCCGCGCGAATAGCAGTCGACCTTACCACCGTCCTTTGCAGTTTTCACACCCCATAGCAACAAGTTGCTCATAAAAGCAAGAGTGTGCCGGTTTCACCCATTCATCGCTCGTGGCAGCTAGCGCTCGGAGATGCTATCCAACATTGTCCCGTGTTCGAAGAACAGCCCAGGGCTTAAAAACGCAGGTCGTAGTATCTCTCCGCCGGAGCACAAGTGCTTACACTGCTTGTGACAGTAGCAGTGGCACAGATCGCCTTGTTGCCAGAGGGCTGGCTAAGTAGTCGAACTCGCTAACCAGGGGCGCCATTTACAAACACGCTCATATCACGCCGCATGGCCTGCCTAGTGTGTTGCTAAAGTTCACTGAAGCAAGTCCTCTTTCCTTTATTTTTCTTATCTGTACTTCCTGCCTCGCTTTGCGAAGAGCTCAAATATCCCTGAAGCGAACGTGCAGGACAGAGTAAGCTCAGATAGTCGCACACAACGAAGAAATAGCCACACAACCACGCTTTGTCTGTATTTTCCAAGACCTACATGGAGCGGTCCTTCCTTGTCAGTACAAATTTAGTTCTTTAGGTATTTAGATGACACGTTGTAGCGTAATTTTGGCAACCATTGCAACCGATTGCCTCTTTAATGCTAACAACTGGCCGACCAACGTTTCTGAGTACCTTAACCAATAGCTCATCAGCTCACCAATGAGCATCAGCGCGGGGGCTGGCGATAACCAAAAACAACGTAGGCAAACCTTCCATGCAGCGGCAAATGATTTCCGATTGTTCTACTTACAGCTCACACAAAGACGACACAATGATGTGCGCTGTACGCAGAAGATCAGGCATCATTCACTCGCCCGAGGCACCACCCTATAGCAAGCAGAAGTCGTAGGACCCGAGGAAAAAAAAACGTTAAGTTTGCAAGCCTCTGCGTGACAGTAGCAGCAATCACTTATTGTGCCATTGCCCTCAATTTCAAGCACAAGACAATCTTTGTCCAACACATTGAGGAAATTAAATGATCGTCCTCTGAGTGAACGCACAGTACTAGAGCACCGTCCCCATCGATCACCGGCACAGAAGGCAGTGAAGGCACTTATGTGCTTTCTCAGAACGTCTGGTTTGCGCGAGCGGCTTTAACTTAAGTACTGTCCGTACACGTCTCTACACCTTCTCTCTCCCTTCTCTCTATTCCTCTTATCCCTTCCCCCAGCGTAAGGTAACCAACCAGACCCTTGACTGGTTAACATCCCTGCCTTCCTATATTCCTCTCTCTCTCTCTCTTTATGACTTCACCACATGCTTCAAAGCGAGATTGAGCCGCACACGCGCCACCTAGATTTGTGGTGCTCATCAGGGACAGCAGTCTGATGTATCGACTTTCAATGAAAAATTCTGCTATCGCTCCTTTAGTTAGGGGAGATGCAATAAAAATGTACGACCAGCATTGCTGGCTTAGTGGTTGTGGTGTTTTGCTACCCGGCAACACGTCGCGCATTCGTTTCTGTGCCACGGTGACTATATACTGCGATGGGGCGGAATGAAAAAGCAAAGAAAAATAATGCGTATACACAGCTTTTTGTGCTACCTGGAATTCTTAGAGGTAGTCAAATTTTATCAGGCGCTTTTTACAGTCACCCTGTCGATTTGGGACGTTAAGCCAAATCGATAAATCGATCCATCGGTCAGTCAGTCAGTCAGTCAGTCAGTGAAGTAAAAATGAACGCCCGAGTGGATTTACGCTTTCCGACAAATTTTTTCTACGATGCCGAGTCATCGTGCTGCGCCGTTGCCGAGAATCGCTCACATCATCAGTCGTTTAGCCTCGTCATGTATCGCAGGGGCATCGTTAAATTTACTGCACGTTTAAGTAAACGTTGTAGTTTCATGTGACACGAGGTAATGCTGAGTATGGATACGATGTATCACTGCATCGTTATTAGGCGCCAAAAAGAGCACGAATCTATAGTGGTGCATGGTCGGAACCGTACTGTCCTTGTCGAAAGTTCCAGAACCCCTAGTGGCATTACTCTGCACCTGCCGTTGGAACAGGTGCTAGGAACTCCGCTGAGTAGTTGTTTGTGCAAATCTCGAAAGATTTCGAAATCAGAGGAGGAGAAGGACGAGAAGTGCTGCCTGCTGCAGGCGGACCTATAGGCCGAATTCACTAAGGTTTTGGTTCGTAAGTGCTGCTTTTCATTGGCTGATCGCCTTCGCTATTAATATTTCATACATCACTATTGGCTCGCACGAACGCTTTTAGCGTAAAAACGTTTTGTGAATACGGGCCCTAGTGTTGCAAAGGGTGGCGGCAATGGCTCCGCCCGAGCGCCACCCGTCAAATGCGGTAGGGGCCGAAGACCGTTACAACACATCTAGCGACTCATCTGGTAATTAACGTCTGGTAACACGAGCAAGGACTAAATGCGAGAGCTAACTGAGCACACCTGCTCTGTGCCGCCAGAAGTCACTCTAGAGCACTGGAACAGGGCCAGCTTATAGACGTCAAACGTGATGTGGCTTCAAAACATTTCGTATGGGCTGTAACTGTGAAAGAGCGTGCTGCAAACTCTCAACGAAGAAAGAGAGTCCATTTCTTCTTATACGATAGGAAAAGCATAAGCATGAGCCTTTGCACATAGATGCGGAATTCACGAAACTTTTTGTTCGTCGAGGGCGCTTGTTAGTTGTCAGCCGCCTTTGCTAAGAATGTGTTTCCTTTCAGGCTTAGTGGGCCTTTGTTCCTTAATACACTCAGTATGCATACTATGCGAGTGCACGTCAGGTGCTCAGGTATTCGATTTGTTCTTGGTTGTTTAGAAAAGCAATCTTTTCATAAGCTATTTCACTGAGAACAAGTGTTATTGCTCAACCTTTTGCATTATTACTTTTGATACCTCAAAGGCCCGCGAAGGGGTTTTACCTGAGGAGTGGGCACGTAAATTTTATTTAACGTAAGTTAGTTCTTCGATGTTGGGTTTAAAGTAAAGGGGGTTCTCATTAAGAACAGTTGAAACGGAAGGTCATTCCAGTCTCTTGAGGTACGAACAAAAAAGGAAGACAGATGAGTGGTGGTTCGGGCTGGAGTAGGCTACACGGCCTTGTTTTGGTTGGTGCGGTTGAAACGGCGGTAAGCTGGCGAAATAAAAAAAAAGGAATAAGTCGGCTTTCACCAATTATTTTGCTTGTAACGAATGATTGTGTGGGAACAAGCGCTATCGCTCAACTTTTTATGTGACGCAGCTATTTGTGATCTATCGTGTTATTTAACTTCTAGGCAATTTAGGGACTTGCAAACTCAGAAACTTGACGCATGTTACACACGCTCCACACCCGTTCCTTCATTCCCTTTTACATGGCGCACGCTCAATCTAAGTGAAACCTGGAATTCACTATCTCCATGGAAACGCAATATGGCACCTCTTGCCCTCACAAAAACGAGCAGCTGTTCCTGCAAGTAATCCGCCCACATTTTCGCTTTCCATATTCTGAACCTGCCCTTTGATGTGCACCTATACGGTTGCAACAAATGGGTGCCCGGATCCATGCCAGCCAGTTGTGATTCATTAGGCCAAAAGGTGCCAACGACCGCCAAGTTGGCGCAATAGGCGACGAGGTCCCCCCGGCACATTTATCAGAAAAACTGCGAGCAATACATAACGTTGCACAGCAAAAATAAATAAATAGGTGTATACTCTCGAATTACCATTGCGCAAAAGGCAATAGTACTCACAGGCTGCACACGGCTTTCGTTCTTCGCTCGAGTTTCTCATTTCCAATAGCTATCAGACGCACACGAATGAACCATGGATATTGCGGATGAGCTCTATGCTCCGCGCGCAGAAGGGTGTTTTGGACGTTGATAAAAGGCCTGCTTGAGAAGAGGCCTCTGGAGGAGCTATGTGCAGCGCAGTGGTAAGACGCGTACGAACACGAGTATGTGCGAACCCACACATGTAGCTCTGTGGAACGAAGTTAGCGGGTAAAGAAAACATGGCCAGAAGCTGATTGAGCATCTATAGAAACAAGTGGGGAGAGCCAGAAGGAGTGCAATCAGTTAGAAGCGACGGTAAGTTGTTTCCCCACAGATACATCGTAGTACGTGTATCGGGTTCACCCTTACTGCTGCCCATAATAGGTGCGCCAATCTCAGACTGCAGTGAAAAATAAAAAAAAAAGACAGCCACCTTTCATACCTACACATCCCTCATCGTCACTAATTGAAATTCAGCAATCGAGTCACGCAACCAAGTCCTTATTTTTTTCTATTAAGTAGCATGTCTACTATATTTTGCCCTTACTGCGTATGTAATATATAATTACAGAAAGGGAGCCCACACATTTTTCACTTGGCAAATCGCTAGCTTAGTGTGCGTACTCGTGGGATGCGGCACTAACAGTACATACGTTATACCTGTACAATGTTTGTCCGATCCATTCTGTTGTAAGGCGAAATCCTGAAATATAGCAGTCCGTTGTCATCATCCGATGGTACCATAGCCTACGTGACCAAGCGAGGATCCTCTCGCAAGCCGCCGTCAGGTTTCACCTGATGGTCCCCGAGTGGGCCTAGCCAGGTGACGTTGTGCTTGCTTCACCGTCGAGCTCGCGAAAGGGCCGTCAGGTTTCACCTGATGGTCCCCAAGTGGGCCTAGCCAGGTGACGTTGAGCTTCCTTACGTCTATAGTGGACCAAATAAAGTTGTTTCACTGACTCACTCACCAAGCGAGGACATCACCTTCCCGGCGCTGGAGCTGCTGCGGCTCGCACTATACGATATCTCACGGTGAACAGCCACGGCGTCGGACGGGCGCCGTGGCCCAAACCCAAAAAACCGACCTGTCCCACTCCCAAAATTGGATTAAGGTGGACTAAAGTGGTTTGAGCTTTGTTAAAGCGGATTACGGTGGATTGTTTAAGGTTGGTACAAATTACAGAGAAGTGGATTGAGGTAGAGTTTTAATGTGAGGTGGTAACTCAGAGAAGTCATAATGATTTAATTCGCATTCAAATAACGTAAGGAAGCTTAGGTGACTCAATTATTTTTTTTTGGTGTTGTTTCGTCGTTGGACAGTGCCCATTCTCAAGTAGGACCGAATTAAGTAATATAAGTCTGACTGCCTATTTTCCGAGGATTCCCGCTTAAAGCGAATACGTATAATCCACGGGTGACACTCACTGCGAACTGCACCTTTCACTGCATCACGGTAACACCTAAACCAACCAATCCGTCACCCGATATATCGAGTGATCTGGAACATGCAGAACATGGAACAAGAACATGGAACATGCTGGAACATGGAACAAGACGAACGTTTGCTACACGCACAGGCCTACTCGTCACGCGGAGCACACCGAAGGGATGGTTTTCTGCACCACGCGTGAAATATTTACCGCACCAGTACTGATGGTTCGACCGCAGGAGAAGATCGCCACATCTTGCGAGCCGGCAGGAGCCACACCCGCCAGGTTGGGAACAGTCCCGCTTTCAGTCCACCCTAATGCATCCGCACTCATTCACTTCGATTTGTTACGTCATCTTGTTCCTCGATGATGCAGCACCCCATCCTAATCTCACGCTCCATGGTTCTCAAATTGAGGGGGGGGGGGGGGGGGGGGGACTGAGAACGGCGCGACGCGATCTGGAGCAGTACAGTCAAGCGACATTATAACAAAGTGCTCGGCACCTCCTGAATCCTCCCTTATACAGGCCACTTCTGTGTAAATTTTGTATGCCCGCAAATTTTGTGTACACGAGGAAAGAAAACAATGTTTTAAATAAATTGGGTTAACTCGTTTTATTAGAGTAGTGCACGATACCATGCAAACATGGATTGCCGATGAATACATAAGCTCAGAAACCTGCGGCTCAGCCCAGCATAAGCCTTACGACAGCCTGCATTGTTGAAAGCAGTGCTTTCAGCAATGGCGCGCTGTGGTTCATAGCACTGGTTGTTCGTACTTTGGCCGAATCAACGCGCTCTTTGCGAAGTCGGCATGCGTCACTATCAGGATTTTGTCGTGAGTCCTAATAGCTGCGACGTCGCCGCAGGCCGAACTGTGGGCTCTCGTTGTCCTCTCACACCCACGGGGCGTTAAGCCTCACCGAGAAGAGATCCACGAAAACGCACACAGAAAGCAACCAAGCTCCGCCACCGGCCGCGCATTACTCCTCATTGCTGCGTCGTCGGCCTGATATAATTTCCCGCATATCAGCGGCTCGAGATGCCCTAGGCGAGGCATACAGGTGACGCTAATGGCGGAGAAAGAATGATCGCATTTCTGCACCTGCCAGACTTAATGTTGCGTCTGATCAATATGTCCACGTGTCGCGAGAAATCCAAGGGCACACACATTATTCACGTGTCGTTCATTACTTCAGAGGACATATATACACGCAGCGGCTAAACATATAGAGCGCAGCATTTTCGATACTGTCTGGTAATATAAACGAAAACTTAAAAAAGAAACCTAAATAAATCGGCTGAAGCCAGAAGTGATTTTCAATGTACGCGAACAGCCGAATCCTTTTATAAAAAAGCTATTTGCTTTATTGAGTTAATGATGCGTTTGAAGGCTTAGATCAACTGTTGTGAGGATATCTAGGCAGCCTTTGTTGTTTCACTACGTGATTACGTATAAAAAAGCAGCACTTAACCAGCACAATTGTAGTGGTATAGTGTGGGTGTACGGCTCGTGTGTTTCCCAGAGCTGTAACGGTTGGCGTTCCGTGAAGAACGCGCCCCGGAACTCGGTAGCGCGAGTACCCACGCTCTTCGCATCGGCGTTTTTGTATCAGCGGTGACAGTCTAATCACCTCTGAGCTCCGACAACCGACCATCGACCACGAAAATGTGCGAAAGGGCCAAACAAAATCCTTCGCTTTGACACGAAGCACCGTCGCTTGGATCTTTGTTGGCTCGAACAGAATGCCTTACTAGGTTACCCAAAACATGCGATCCATGTGCCCGCCATTTTCAAGGATGGCAGAGATTCTCGGACCAGGCTGCTATGCGCATTATTATTATTATTATTATTATTATTATTAGTAGTAGTAGTAGTAGTAGTAGTAGTAGTAGTAGTAGTAGTATTCACGTGAACACATATACAAACATCACTATGAGAAGAAAAGCGGGCTAGTAATTGTCACCTAAAAGGAGCACCACACCAGCCGGCTTGAATAGCAGTGAAATATATAGAAGGAGAAGAAGACATAGGGAAAAATAAAACACTGCCCATGCACCCCGTACAGATGGTAAACCTGCGAACCTGAAATGTGCGGTGCCGGGGTTTATCGCTGAGTTAATTCCAACGGTTCATCAAACTCTTTCTCAATTATTGGTTACATCCTTGTGTTTCTTAATGAGGTTACGCATATCTTTGCCTTGGGTTTATCACAGTGTTCATTTCAAATGCAGCACACTGGGCTTCGCATAATCACCATCGTGGAGGGTGCAATTCGTCGTGTTAATACAGCGAGTTCATCAAGGTATGTCTGAATTATGTTACGCATTTATGTTTTGTAACGCATTAATCACACTGTTTATGAGTCGGTTATGCACTTTAGTTAGCAAGTGGCACACCGGGGCCGCATGTTTCGTTTAATTAAAGGCAGGGGCACATTTTTGAACCCGGCATCCTCGGCCCGATCTTCTGCCGAGGCGTTGGTGCGGTGCCGACGAGGTCTCTACCACTCCTGCTGTCGGCGCTGTCGCTTGCAAAACACTCAAAACACCTCCGCAGAACGAACGATGCGTGGCCGTGCCATAGCGAAGTCGGAGAGAGCAGCCGCGCATGCGCTCTGCTGCGAGAGAGAAACGGCGTCACTATCGGCGTAGCCAATGACGCGGCGCACCCTCCGCCGCAGGGTTTCTGGGGTCGGACCGCGAGCCATTCGTCTATAGGCATATACAGCTTCGCTGTAAAAGTATTTATTTAATTATGTCAGCATGATATTGTATTAACCTCGTCCCTCTCTGTGTCCCTTCTCTGCAATAATACGTAGATAAATGTGTATGCTTTAAATGCGTAAGCATTTTTATGCCTTACTTGTGTTACTCGTTTGCCTTAGTGCATGAAACGCCGTTTTGTTAACAAATTAACTGGAATGCCAATGCATTTCTCCGCAAAGTTCGAGAATTTATATCTCGAAACTGTTGTCATCTTGAATATTCGTTCCAAGTGGATCCGCCTTGCGAACTCCACGCCTATAATTTGTAAATTGCAATATGGGTCATAATGTAATTAGTTAAAAATTAATTTGTAAATTTTAATTAGTTGATTTCGCATCTTAATTCTTTGTGGAAGTATTGTCCGTCACTTCGAGTAGACCGGCTGACGAACTATAATTGTGATATCTGCCACAGGCAACTTCTAAAGATTTTTGAAAGTGTTTGCTGGAACACCCTGTACATTTATAACGCTGATCCTTTTACAGTGCTCTGAGAAAGAGCGCTCTCCGTCTGCTCGGACACCGCTCCAACTCCAACAACTACAAACAACAACAACAACAACAACAGAGCCTACAACTACCCACAAACCCAGGTTTCCAGGATTCTGATGTCCGTCGGCTGCTGCTATTAGAGTGCGCCAGTAAAGCGTAATATTAAAGCCTTACTTCTAAACGGTCAATTACGTTCCATTTCGCTCGCCTGCCCTATTAGTATGCGCCGCACGTCATGCGTTTCGCTATATCTTGAACCCTAAGATTTGCTTACGTGAACAAATTTAGAAGGCGCTTGAGACCAGGCACTTTCAATGCGGTTCAGTTATTAGGTCCGCCAATCTGGAACCCGTACACACAAGGAAGTCATGAACGCTTTGAGCCTGGCAACCAGGATGGCCGGGGAGAGAGAAGGGGAAGAAATAGACGGCCTCATCGCTCCGAAGCGGCAGTGCATCATTTACATCCGGCACTTCCGGCGCCATACATGCAGCAATGTTGCGCTGGAAAACAAGACAGTGTACGCGCGAACGCCACATGTGACTACGCTCCCGTGTATATATATATACCGGAGCGTGTTCCCACGAAGCCACGGGGTGTGACCACTACAGATGCGACAAGCGGGGAATGCATGTGAGAACATCCTCCTCTCCACAGCGACAATGTTAAAAATGAACCCGCGCCTTATACCAAGCTCCTCCCGCTGCTTCGCCGAGGGCATCGGAGAGCTGGTTCGCGAATAGGTCGGGGAAACTTTCTTTCCCGCATTAGGCAAATCTGCGCCCCCCTTCCACTTCCTCCCCACCAAGGTGCCGCAAATGCCGGTTTCAGCGCGCAGGCCGATCGAATCGGCGCCGAACGCCGGGTATACGTCGCCCTGTAGCACCCGCGAGGAAAACAGGGCGTGTTAACAGCAGCCCGCATTTTTCTCACTCGAACGTTGTTGGGAAGCGCGCCGATACAGCGCGTCTTGTTGTGTGCGGGCTTATAGCCGCAAAACCAACGTCTCTGTCCGGATTTGCGCGGTCGGTGCCGTGGAGACGTGCGTGCGCCTATACCCTACCGCTTCTTGCGAAGCGTCGAACGCGCGCAGCGCACCCGCCGCTGTTCAGAGCTCGCCGGTCTTGCCCGAACGTGTGTGTGTGTATGTGCCCGTAATTCACGGCTGTCGCGCACCGCAACATAGTCGTTCTTTGCGAAAGAAACCGTCAAATTACGCGTGCTTTACGCACTGCTTTCGAAAATAGCGTGAAAGCGGAAACAGCGGTTTCGACACTGGAAAGCAATTTGCAGCCATGCTTTCAGGAATAGAAACCAGAAGCTGTAGCTCGGCGAGCCATATACTGTTTAGTATCCCTAAGCAGTCCACCGCCGAGCACCTGCAGTTTAATTTATTTGAAGCCTTATGTGTGCTCTAACATCTGCAGTAGAAAAGCGCTTCTCAGCAGAGGCTGACGGCTTAGATTTTTGGACATAAGCGGAGCTATTCCATTGGTCTAGGACGCGTACTTATGCAGACCTCAGTAGCTAGGAATGAAAACGTCGCATACATTAACATATTAGCGGTGTATAGGCTTGTGAGCGCGGTTGTTTGTCACATTTAGCTTAATCAGTGAGGTGCAGCTTTCGATTCTGCGTCGTGATCAACTCGACCGACAAAAGCGTACTCTTACTCAAGAGAAGTCAGAGCATTGCAATTATAGGTACCAACAAATCCGTAGTATTGCGTCAGAGGCGTGACAGCTCAAATGTAACGTTCTCTGGTTGACGGTCCGAGGTGCGCTTACTTCGGTTTATAAGGGCGCCACCTTCAAATATTGTTACGACACTCTACCCAAACAAGAAGGGAGCAATGGCGCTAAAGACGGCGACGGAGGGCTTACACGATGCACACAGGCATATTTGAAAGGCAACAGCAAGTGCACGTTAGGTAAGTCACCATTGTCGTCGTTTTAAGGGCCGAGCACGATTAAGTGTAACGACGACGTAATAATATTACAAAGTGAAGTGCATTTCACTTAGTGCATTTCAGATTATGTGAATAAGTTGTAGACGACGCGTCTATAAGCGTAGTTAAAGCACAAATGTTAAAGTCACGCTCTAAACACGTCTACCCGCACTACGATACCGCTTCATGAACACCAGGAACGAGAAAAGGAACACCCCAAACGTTCACGAGTAGAACGTTCGATGCCTTCCACAGTGTGCGAGGTATCATGCGTCTCCAGTATGCCAAGACGTTGGCGGAGACGTTTCACTGCACGTCAGCGTACACTCTGCAGAACACAAAATTAGCGATCGTCTCGTCCTCTCGCGATGTAGGTGGTAGTTTCGCACTAGTTGGTGGCAGAAACAAAACCAATCTAGCACCGGAAAAGTGCTGCGGTCGAGGGCCGCTGAAGCCGACTCGTGTCCAAAGTAACAGCGCCAGCATCAGGCCACGTAACGACACAGCTTCTATCAGGGCCCGCACTTGAATGCCAACGGCCGTGAGTCGCCGACGGCGTGACAGCTGCGGCGACGGCGACAAGAGTGCGGATACTATGACGTGCGAGCTTGGCCTTATGCCTGACGCTCGGTTATGTGTGACGCCCTTGTCACGATCTGTCAGTTTAACGGACGGCCAAGTGACACATGGCGAGGCCAGTAACCTGGCCTCGCCATAAAATTTTAAAATTTTATGCAATTTTTAATAATCACAGTTTCAAGATGTTATCTCTCAGAATGTGGAACGAGATGCAAGGGCATTCCAGTTACTTTTGTGCTTCAGTGCATAAAAGAGCGTTTTGTTAAAAAAGTAAGTGAAGCAACAGCGCATTATTACGGCAAATTTGATGGCGCATATCTCCAAGCTGGCACTATTCTGGAAATTCCCTTAAAGTGGATACGCCTTGCAAACTCAGTGGGAGCAATTTGCAAATTGAAATATGTGGCGTAAGGGAATTCATGCGGAAGATAATTAGTGCATTTTTATTAATTAGTTAAATATGTGTTTCAATTTCTCGTGCAAGTAATCTCCACCTCTCTGAATTATCCAGCTCAAGGACCAGAATTAAGCTATCTGCAACAGGCTATAATTAAAAATTCCATTAAACTTAAGAACGATCACCCTGCATCAATACTAGGATTCATGAAGGCACAGGGGGAAAGTCGAGAGGGAAGAAATAGCGCTTGGCGAATTCTCGCAAATGACCAATTGCAGAGAGCTACCGCCATTACTAACGCAACTGAATTATCGCAAACAACGCTCCACTGAGGCATATCTTGAATGCAAGCACCACATAAAAATTGAATTCTGGGGTTTTACGCGCCAATATTTTGCAATCTGATTATGAGCCATGCGGTAGTCGGTGACTGCGGATTAATTTTGACCGCCTGGTATTCTTTGACGTGCACTCAAAATATGGTAACGGGTGTTTTTCTGTTTATTTTTTTTTTTTTTTTTTGCCTTTCGTCTCCATCGAAATGCGGCCGCCGTGGCCGGGATCGCGGTTGCCTCGCCACTACGTCGGCTGGCGTCATTTCCATGGGCATGATTTAGTCTGTTCTAAATAAATGATGGTTACGTCATCAATTATTACCGCTGCATTACCATACAGGAACCTCAAGCAGCGGGTGAGCACGCTGCGCCGAAGGGATCAGTCATGCATAATGTATAGTCGGGTACAACTTTAAAAGACAGGAGAGGCCCGTCCAGATGACCGAAGTCCAGAATACCAGAAGAGCGGCAGCCTATTGCCTCCGCGGCTAAAGAAAAAGTCCCGCTGACACCACTCGGCCCACTTCGAAGCGCGGGCTGCCATGTTTTTCGTCGGCGGAGGGACCGGCGGTCAGACTCATGACGCCAGTCTAGAGTGCGCGTCCAATGGTGGAGGCTCGCGTGCGTCCGCCTTCGAGCGGGAAATGGCACTGCCTTCTAAAGTTGTACCCGGCTATAGATTAGACACCGTGAGGAGTAGCCAGGTACTTTTTGCTTTTAAACAAGCTTAACAAGCTACTAAATTTCAATAAAACGCACTAAAAGGGCGATCAAATCTGTACTAAATGAAAATGGTGTGTAATATATCTAAAATTGTTACATTGCTTTTGTTGCTCCAGTATTTTGCTCCGGTGTTTCATTTGCAGTGCGCGTCATTGTATTTGACTTTATGTTATTTTAAAATAGTATTCATCATTACAAATTTCACACAGTTTTTGATGTTGTTGCGGTTTTGCCTATTTCGTGTGGTGCTCTTTTCAATGAGTGGATTGTGCTTGTGCGAATATATATATATATATATATATATATATATATATATATATATATATATATATATATATATATATATATATATATATATATATATAGATTCATTTTTCCGCATAGATGTTTTCATATATTGAGCTGTCCTGCCGCTTGTAGATGTTCATTTTGTTACTTATCTTCCACTTGCCGGTCTACGTGCAGAGTAACGCCTCTGTCAGCTCTCATAGCCTTTAGCTTTCCCTTCGCTTTCCTGTAATGAGATCTTGTCTGTAACAGAGAATGAAATAAAGTGAAAATGAATGGAAGTAAGCGACAACACTGGACCCCCGAATGTAACTATCAGGCGAGTATGCGACATGTCCTTAAGCAGGACAATTTGCGTATTTGTAGCCTTGTTTGTGGAAGGATAATGGTTAGCACCGAGGAGAATTGATGTATCTGTATCCATAGACCGTTATGAACCTCAATATCTTCAATCTACTAACGAAGGGAAGCTTTGCTGAACGTTAAAACGTTGTGTAGCGCAAATAGGTTGCAGGAACTTGGTTTCCTTCAACTTTTGGACAGTTAACGTGTAATCAGTCTGCACGGAGAATCAAATTTCACTGCCCTGCCACGTAGGCGCCAGTAAAACATTTTTACCAATATTTTTACCAACATTTTTACCAACATTTTTTATACCAATAAGCCTATACAGGTAATAGTAGGAGAAGGGGGAAGGAAGGAGGTGTTTACTATATTTGTCATCTTCTTCTACCTGACAAAGACATTAACACGGTAGTACCGAGAACTAGTACACCAGACAACATTCTAACCAAAGGCCCGATGATGGCAACGCGCTTACTAAATTAACATCCAAGCGAGCGCAGATTTCTTCGTGGATAGTAAATAGCTCGAAAAAATGTAGTAATAGTCTGTGACAGATAGTAACTGCTGCGGTTACGAAGTTTTTCAATGCCGTTCCTAACCTTTTACTAACTTTTTCCTAAGCACTGAAGCAAACGATGCGACATGTGGTTTATTTCCTTCACGTAAAACCAGCTTACGTTAATCACGAAGTTGTTGATCCGGCCGCACTCCCACAATGCTCTTCGTTACATATGCAATTATCCTCTGCGACACATACAATTTCACCGAGCTCAAAACGCCAATGCTCTAAATAGAAGGTTCATTACCACGTTCGAGACATTTGCCGCTAAAATTAGAAACTCCTTCATTTTTTCTATTATAACGACGATATACGCTGACTTTGACAGGCTACGCTAAACCCAAACGTTGTCGAACTAGTAGTAAATTTCATTCAACTTTTGTGGATGAACATTGTGCAGACACCATAGACGATGATTGTCAATGTAAGGGAATCACCGAGCGCTTCAAGAACACTATTCGCTTCATTAAATGAATGACGCGTTCAATGCGTACATTTGTTGCAGTGAGGACATTTAGCAAGCGTTTGCTGTTGCAGCGCGTTGTTCCGTTCACACCAGCGCCGTTAACAAGCAAAGCTGCAGCGGCTGTAAATATTTTTTGTAGCACCTTTCGGGGTTGACGTATTGCATAGCGTACGTGTCAGAAATCACCCTGTGGAAATAAACGAGCTCCTTTCTTGCAGCAACATGCGATCGAGTGTTGACGCTTTCATCATGGCGTCTTTCACAAGTATTTCGCAATGTTATGATTGTTGTAATCTTGCCACGCATCTTCGGTATCCTTTCAATTTGATTTTTTCGCTTTTTTTTTCGCTCGCTTTTGGTGATTTATGGCTTGGCCTTGACGCTCTGAGAGTTCCCTTTTTTTGCCACAGACAATAATCGATCTTGTACTATATGCACGAGCTATTTATGTATGCCGTCGACCAGCATGGACATCTTTCCTCTCCTTGCGCTAGGTGTTCCTTGCTCTTATTTCACCTCTTATCGCTTGCATGTCCCAAACGACGCCATGCGAAACCTTCTTGCCGATGCGGGTGGTCATGAACTTCGAAGAGCCTTGTGAGCTTACCGTCAAGGGCTCATGAGGCATTCTCTTACGTCCTCGAACGCAAATCTCAAAACGGATATGTTGTTTATGAAAGATAAAAAAAAAGGCGCGTTTGTTGTAATTAGTCAGAATAAAAAAAGAAAAAGAAATACGAAACTACGGCTGCAGTTTGTGGCGCACTACTTTCCCGGGTCTGCTACCTAAATTCTTTGTTTCTAGGGTTATGAGGCAATTACATCAAAATCACACGTTTCAAGGTCCAGTGTGGAAAGGAAAATGAAGCGATTAGTGTCAAGTTTCTCTACCCCACGGCGGAGAATAGGCTACACTTTGTACCTTGCCAAAACAGCGCGCACAAAATAAGTGTTCATGACGAGGCGAGGTTTCCTCGCTAGACACTTGTTTTCACCTTGTACATTGCCGGGCGAGTCAACCCCTTTGCAGTGACCTTACTACAAGGTCGTCAATCGCCTTTATAAGCATCACGCTGAGCTGCTTGGAAGAAAAATAAATACAACGATGGAACCTCACGTTTATCAAGACAATCAGCGACTCTACTTCAAACGCGGAGCACGACAGCATCCTTTCAAACGCCAGAGGCGCACGCGTCAGCTGGTCACTTTCCGAACGAATCTGCCGAGACCGACCTTTCACTGCAGGACTGCGAGCGGCATAAAGCTTTCAAATTCTATGCAGGCGGCAGCCACAAGGTCAGGTTAGGACAGACGGAAGATGGAGGTTCTGGTTCAGCAAAATTTTTTTTTTTGCGCTTTCCTTCTGAGAGGCAGTTCATCGCTATACCGCAGCGACAAAGATCTCTCAAGGTTTCTAGAGGTCGCTTCTGTGCTGTGAGGCCAACACACCTCCAGGAAGAAGTGGGAGAGGAGCAGATTAATTTCGCGATCACGGAAAAGTAGAGGTGTTTGAAATGTGAAGTTCCGGAATCGAATCAAATCCGAATATTCTAGAAAAAGAGACTTCCAATATTGGATTAAATATCCAGGATCTTCTCATTTCTAAAGAAAAGGAAATAAGTTTGCGTGGATTACGCCTAGTATACATATGCAGCCGCGGAAGCTTAGTTCGTAAGAGCATCGTGCGCGTAATGCGAATACGTGGTTTCGTATTTTACATCCACTTTTGTTTAAATTTATTTATAAAGTCTTTAATTCAATTAAGAACTACATATAATTTGCCCTATATATATATATATATATATATATATATATATGGGAGTGTTACCCTGCGAGTGTTAGCCAGCGCCACTACGCACAAACCTAGGCGGCAGATCTGGAGCATCCTTTCTGCCGCAGTCGTCACGAGTACGTGATCTATTTGGTTGACGGCAACTGGTAAATAAACCCACACATGCTAGCTGAAGGCGTTGAAGTTGCCGGATTTGAGATTCAGGAACCGGGATGTCCGATATTTATTAATTATATCATAAGAAACCAACACAGACACGAAGGACAACATAGGGAAAATTACTTGTACTTACTAATTACAGGACCGCGGCGCCGTTTTCTCATCGACTTTTTGGGGTAGTGGCACTGCCTCACACTGCCAGTATTAGTTCTAGCAGTAAAACATAAATACCCCAGAAAGTGCATGGGAAAACAGCGCCACGATAACTCAATTGGTAAGATCATCGCACGCGTAATGTGAAGACGTGGGTCCGTATCCCACTTACGATCAGTTGTTTTTATCCACTTTCATTACTATTAATTTATCATTTCTTTAATTCAGTCAAGATATGTGTTGGCTTCTTATGATATGATTAATAATAATCGGGGCCCTCGGTTCCCTTTCTTCTCGTTCACACATACATACGTATGTATATATATATATATATATATATATATATACGTGTGTGTGTGTGTGTGTGTGTGTGTGTGTGTGTGTTTGTGTGTGTGTGTGCAGATACAACGCACATGGTGGCGTCCATGGGAAGCGAAGCTTCAGTGAAGCGGTGCTTATTAAATTCTACACTTCTAACGGTGAGACGCACAATTATTTCTTTCTATGCAACGTGTAATCGCGTGCAATGCTTATCTGACACAAAGGTCGCAGCATTAACATAATAAGATTGAGCTAATTATACGCCATACACCATTCAAAAGCTATGTCAAAATTTACACAAAATGAGGCGGATGCCTATGTGAGACCTATAGACAATAATGTCACCAGAAGGCATGTGACGTATGAAGCGTGTCGAGGGAAGAATGGCAAGGACCGGAGCAGGCGCAGGAAAGTACGGCGTATGTAGAGCAACATTTACGCACTCTGTACCTCTTTTGCCACCATGGCACATATCTATTCTAGAGGATTGGCCAAGATTCAGTACTCACCCAGTGGCACACACAAAATGGCTAAATCAAAGAAAATTATGCATATCGAAAAATTCCTCGAACGTACTGCACGATTCCATGAACAGGTCGAGTTGCTTTAACGATACCTGTGAGACGACATATCATCAGGTTTTATGTAGGAATTTTTTGTACGCACAACGAAAGTGAGCTTACTCGGAACACTTAGGTTGGTACGACCGTTCGGCGCACTGCGCCATGAATGCACCGGGCATGTGCCGCTCTTCAGTGAACCTCTCGCCAACTTGGGTAACTGCGTATGTGATACTCGATGTAGGGCAAGCGAAGGAACGATTCTCAGCGTTCGCAGGCACCGGCTCCTCACGCTTCTCGTCTCGAAAGCAACGCGCGGACTTCTCGGCAGTGCCACTAGACGGCGCAGCGTGCCCAGAAAGAAACGCGAAAGAGCAGCCATGCTGCCACGTGACTCGCTTCTCAGCATTCGCGCGCACCGGCGAGCCATGCATTTCAGAGGCCAGGCGCAGGCTTCGCGGTGGCGACGCAAGATGGCGCCTAGGGTCCTTGGGGAAGCGCGAAATACGAGTCCCGCTGCAGTACACACATAAGTCGTTTCGACGGCAGCAATACGTTGTGTCGCTATATTGATTCAATGGTAAACGCATTACCGTCGACAGTCATACTGAAAAAGGTCCTGCCGATTTCTTTTCTTGCATTGTTGATATCTGCGTTTAATGCCGTTCACAACTCGAACTGTGTAGCTTGTAGGTGCCATAGAACCGTTTCATGTTATTTCGTCCTCCGTGACACCCACGGTAATGCAACAAGAGAACGTCATAACACCACATGCTTGTAGAGTATTGTGTTCGTTTAGATTAGTCAAATAAAAAATTGATTTGCCTAAATCGATAGAGCAGATTCGTAGGCTGCCTAAAGAGGAGGCATATAATATTATTTACTGAAACTTATTGTACCGAAGTTGGCCTCTTTCTGTGTTCGCTGATGCACTGGTGCCTGTCTAGGCACTCCAAGCTTGTCGTGCAACAGAATCATTTAAAAGAGCCCTGGTTTGCGTTGGTCGTTCTCTCCGAAGGTTTCTGTAAGGGTGGTTTTCGCATATATTCGAACATAAATGAATATTCAAGTTGAGCGGAGTAACTAGTTAGGCTTGTTGGATGAACGTAGAAGACTACAGCTCGGGAACCGACGGTACTTTGTGTGCCTCCTTTGTCTCCGTCGGTTACTGCTCTGTAATGTTCTACTAGGATATTCAAGTTCGTTGAATATTCAGGTAGAATACGAAACGAATAGACACGTATAGCAAGGATTATTCCATTCGTATTCTAAATATACAGTACTCGCACAACCCTACTGACAATTGATGTCTAGCTAGTTTTACTTGCGCCACACATCCTTTGCGAAGCAAAAAAATACTCTTTTTCCCCTATAAACTACGCGGGTACACTGCTCAGACAACCGCTTCTCGATCAGATCATTATGACGATGGTAAAGTTATCGTCGTGCGGAGACACGGACCTGGGAAGTTGAGATTGAATAAAGATGTGGATGCCTTGTAGAACAAAAGGAAAATATATTAATAATATTAACGTGTACGTTATTGCGTTATGCTGAACTAATGCAACGAAAAATTCACAGGCTATAGATCTTCGCACACAAAATTCTGTGCTCCACAAGCAGTGCAGGCTGCGATCCGTGCAAAAGACATGTTTGTAGTGCTCTTGAAACCTTGTTGTTAGGATGTCTCAGCATTCACCCTGAGGCAAACATGGCCCATATTTGGTAAAAACAAAGCCTCTATTTTTTCATGTCAGTAAAAATAATGAAAGAAAGAAAGCAAAGCAGAGCGCGAAACTAGCGATAACGCAATGAAAGTGTGCCCAGCAATGCCGAACTCCGCGATGCAGACCCGCATCGGCAGTCTTTAACGAGTGCGGTTCCGCGATATTTGAAGTTTTGTGAAGCCGGCAATTTCTCGCCATTGCAGTGTCCGGGACATCAACTGTGTTGCTTTCTGCATTCGCTGCAGCCTACTGGTCGCGTCCATTCACTTCCGGCAGCTGCCAGAAAAAGCATGAGTGTTTTGCGCACGTGCGCAATGCACTATACAATAACGTGGGCTATGGTAAGGCGCCGATACGCCTTCACTCATCTATTTATTTATTCGTGTTTCTGCTGCCATTTGCCGTATTGAAAACACCTCAGTACCAGGAAATTGGAGCACGGTCCATTAGTAACATTAGACAAGCTGTGTCCCTACGTGTGTACTCACGCTGAATGCCTCTCTAATTTTTTCGTCTTTCTTTTTTTTTTCTGTTTAATCTACTTTTCTCCTCCTCCATGTCCCTGACTTTCCTTCTTGGGTGTCCCTCTCTCTCTCTCCTTCTCCGCACATCTTTTCTTATCAATTCGGTGTTGGAACTAGGAATTACGTCATAAAATCGTGAAAATGGTTGTTGCAGTTGCCAGAATGCGTGGCGCAGTGATACATGCCTTCTGTAGAAAAATGAAATCTTAGGTGCACGCCCGCCCGCTATCGCTACTGCGTGCCTGCCCGCACCGCCTCGCCCCCCCCCCCCCCTTCTCCCCGAAGAAAACTCGACAGGCTCTGCGTTAGGGAAAAATTTCCGTAATGTTCTCTATTAGGTGATTGCATGATTAGTGAATTATGTTATGCTATACCATGATCTCATATTGCTACATGTTCCAGGAGAGTCCCCTATAAGGTATCATAGGAACCTTTGCAATGGTTTCTTTCGCCATGAAAACACCTGCGCAATGAAGCATGAACGGCCAGCTCAAACTTCGCAGCATGTTTTGCTGTACTGTGACTCAACAGGTTTTCACTAAGTAAAGGTACGGCTGGAGGCATACTGGCCGCTGCGTCCACTCATAACGGACCTAAGGCGCGCAGTGTAATATGTGTAAGTCAAGCAAAATGAGTTTAGGAATGCAGCAGTGCTTTTCTTTTCCTTACGCGCGAGCAGAAGACGTCGGCATCATCGCTGATGCCATCGGCAGCTTCATGAGCTGATTTGGAGCTTGCACAATCAATAATGAAAGGTTTTCACGGGTCCTTAATTGTGGTGAAATGATGTCCTGGTGTAGTTCAGCAATGTGCAGAAGGTTGCTCACCTGTGAGAGAACAATATTTGTCAACATGGATAGCCGTACGCGTGGCGTCCAGTGCCCAGATCTCTGCAGTATTTTGAAAAGAGGAATGAAATCAAAAGCTATAGTAATAAATGATCGTTGCACTCAAATAGTGCAGTGAGAACGTTCTTCTCTGTGTCCTCGAGGTGTCTACTCGCTTAGCAACCTAACACACAGTCGTTGGTGACTGTGTGTGTGTGTGTGTGTGTCTGTGTGTGTGTGTGTGTGTGTGTGTGTGTGTGTGTGTGTGTGTGTGTGTGTGTGTGTGTGTGTGTGTGTGTGTGTGTGTGTGTGTGTGTGTGTGTGTGTGTGTGTGTGTGTGTGTGTGTGTGTGTGTGTGTGTGTGTGTGTGTGTGTGTGTGTGTGTGTGTGTGTGTGTGTGTGTGTGTGTGTGTGTGTGTGTGTGTGTGTGTGTGTGTGTGTGTGTGTGTGTGTGTGTGTGTGTGTGTGTGTGTGTGTGTGTGTGTGTGTGTGCGTGCGTGCGTGCGTGCGTGCGTGTGTGCGTGCGTGCGTGCGTGCGTGCGTGCGTGCGTGCGTGCGTGTTATTCTGGTCCTGCGTCGTGGTTATCGCTGGTTTCTTTTGCGCTGAAAACATAAACCAACTAACCGAGCAATTCGTGCTTCTAAACCCTTCATCAGAACGCTTAAAGTGATAAGAAGTGGAATAGTGTCGGTCTTTGTGCTTGGAATAACGAAAGAAAGATAGAGAAAGGGGGAGGGTAAGAGGCCTCTCACAAAGACTAGGCTATATGGAGGCGCCATATGCTTCCGCAAAGCTTTCTGTTTCACCGAGCTTAGTCCTGAGACGCCGTGTGGGCTTGCAGTTGCCTTTTTGCGCAGCGTAGAACTTCTTTCAGTAAGCGCCAGTTTATTGCACGCATATACGTGCCGATATATTGCACGTATGTATGTATGTGCCATGCCGACAAACGTGCAGGATATCAGCGAACGTTCCACGAATACTGAGCTCATCACTAGCCATTGAAGCAAACGACGCAGCACTTGTCACCTGGATGGAGCAAATAGCTTGTGCGAGTAGGTTACCGACACATATTGGGAGTCTGTGAACTCAGTTGCACTTAATAAATAGCGGGTACCGAAAGCTCTCTACGTTGTTTAGTAGAAACACTCACTACCACAGCCCCTTTGTGAACTCAAGTAAGCTTCCAACAGGTTTTCAGTCTCTCAGGTACTACCTTGGCGCCGTGTTGTCAGCACTTTTAACAACGTTTTTATACTCCGCATCCACACCGACTTAGCTAGCGGATGTAAATAAGCTGAAAATAGTTACTAAAGCCGTGCGTACCTGTAAGGTAGACAGACATCTTGAAGGCCCTTCTAATGAAGCATCAAACTCCACTGTGTGTAGGGACGTGATAACGACAACAATAACCAGCTAGCTCAATATATCACTCTCTAGCTTCTGTCAACTGAGACTCCATGCATATTTGCCTTCTACTCGAACCCCGCTCCACCCCTTCTTGTTTGTTTATTGCCTTCAACAGAAAGGTGAATAGTGAATTTAGCCATAAAATTTATGCTCATACAAGACACACTTCCCTCAGTACCTCCCACTTTTCTCTCCCTTTTTTTTTTTTTCGTCCTTGGCCGTAATGTCACTCATAGGGCAGAGGTTCAACCCCGGAGACCTTGAGCTGTGGTGGCCCTTCCTGCTTCCAGAGGAAAAAATCTTGGGCCCGTGGCCTCGTGCGTCTGCTATGTGCAAGGCCACAAAGGCGCTGGTGCGTTTCCTGAAATGCGCCAGCCTGTATGACCGCCTGTGACTGACGCAGTGGTGCACGCTTGTGTGCGTAACAGTGGAGGCTGTTACCTTCTTTCTTCCTTATCCTCTTTCAATCCCCTTTCTCGCTTGCCCAGTGCAGGGTAGCCTACAGGGCTGAGCCTGGTTAACCTCCCTGCCTTACCCTTATGACCTCTCTCTCTCTCTCTCTCTCTCTCCTGCTTCCATCACAAGACGTTTGGTCCGATACCGAGGGATCCTGTGAAATTTCCGATGTTGTCTTACTTCGGCGCATGCACAGAGAAGGACGTGTGGCAAGTCCATTGTGTACGTCTTGGGGCTGCTGCGAGACACTTCAGCACCTTGTATTTGAGTGTCCCGCTTTCAGTGCGCTGCGCATGTCGCTAGTGAGAAACTATCATCTCCTTGGCCTGCGGTGTGCGACACTCGAGGAATGTGCGTCTAAACGTGAACTTACCTTTCCAGAGTTCACTAACTTAGGTTCACGTTTGTAGCGTGCACATTCAACATTCTGTATTAGCGTGAGCTTCAGTGACCGGCCCTACTGTGTGTGATCTGTACTGTGTTCTACTTTAGTCTTTAGATTTGTCCTGTTGCTCTTCCTTTTCTCTTTCCTCCCCTCTTTCCTATCTTCCACTTCTGTGTTGCTGTCACCTCCCTTCAGAGAAGTAGGCAGGTGTTGGTGCCCCTTCTGGCGGCAGTTGCCAGCCTGCTCTTCGCTTTCCCTTTCCTGTTAACTGTGTATATGTGTTCAAAACAAATAATAATAATAATAATCGTCAAATCGGATGACGGATGCTGGCCACCTGGTGTGGCTGTGTTCACGAAGAAAAAGTACAGGGGAGAATGTTCAAGTGCTGTCAAATGTCAAAAAATGTCAAATTAAATTCTGGGGTATTACGTGCCAAAAACCATGAGGCGCGCCGTAGTGGGAGACTCCGGATTAATTTCGGTCACCTGGGGATTCTGTAACGTGCACCCAACGCACGGTACATGGGCGTTTCTTGCATTTCGGCCCCATCGAAATGCGGCCTCCATCCCGAGACCATGAAAGAATGTGCAATTACTCTTGGACAGTAACTTGTCCAAGGCCACCATTTAGCCCCTGCAAGCGTTTATTTCACGGATTTAATAAGCCCTGTGGAAGCGTGTGCTCAAATAGATGCCTCTGAAATAGTATACGACTAAAAGCGACGTTACGGACGAAACCGCGATAATTGAAAACGAGGAAAGACGTGTAGAACGCATGAGCACACGGCGACACAACTAAGAACGACACGCTCTCAAACGGCAGGTGGCGAGATAAAGATAACTTGAGTAATAAATACTCTGCCCGCGCGAGTAGCAGCTGTGACTGGGAAGAACGCGCGTCAATTCTTTGTCGACAGCGCCAGCTGTGCGATGAAAAAATAAAAAGAAGAGTATCGACGTAGCAAGACGTTTTCTTGCGTACTGACACGCTTGGAGAGTGCATGGAGGGGAAAATGTGAATACAGGCTAGGCTGACGCTTCGCCCTATTGAAATTGAATATATAGGTCACGTTTATTCAGAACGAGTGAACGAGTTGAACGAGTGAAAAAAGCGAAGTAGGCGGTGACCGGCGACGCTATTATTATGATCTTAATGACACTCTTTTCCTTAACATGACAGATTTCAGCGGGATAGCCTTATCTTATCGATAAATAAAGAGGGGGGGGGGGATTTCGACTACGTTATAAAAAAAGAAAAAAAAATCTCGCATGACAATAACATTCGTAATCACTTTGCTATGAGGAATAATTCCAGAAACGGGTCAGTTATTAGACGATTACCGTTTTGAATGCGTCAAATGAAAATTTCGCTTTGCTTCTATCCTGTGCCTAAGGTTTTTCTCGTTTCCTGTGCCTTCCTACACGAGAACTAAAGCTCTTACACCTCGCTTTCGATTTGGTGCAAACGGGTAGCATGCTTGACATGTTCCCTATATAGCAAAAACTAGAGAACAGTAAGAACTGCAGCAGAAATAGAATAGCCTGTCGTATAATGTCATTTGGTAAAGTGGCGCAGAGAATAGCGGTGCCCCAGCGCTTTCCAATACAGAAATTCGCTCCTAAAGCCCCGAGGTACATCAATAACGCGGCCGCTGCATAAGTTACGGGCCACGCTACGCAGAGCACACCGGTTCCCGTTAGGTACCTGAAGCCAACAAGCATCGTTGTCGGCAAAGTCAACACGATACCGTTGTTCAACGAGTAGAAAAAGGATGATATTTGTGAGGGAGGGAGAAAACAAGAATACAAGTAACTAACGAACGAACGAAAGAAAGAAAGAAAAAGAGAAAGAAAGAGAGAGAGAAAGAAAGAAAGAAAGAAAGAAAGAAAGAAAGAAAGAAAGAAAGAAAGAAAAAAAGAAAGACAATTACGAGCGCGAATAGATTTACTATGACATCTCCTCGTAGGTACTGCTTTACGGTGGAAGCAACAATAACGACTACCGCATCTCACCTTCTAACATATGGGTTCGAGATCTAATGGCTGACTGAACAGCTCAGAGAACGAAGGCTTTGCGCTACCTTGGAGGTGCCGCTTGCGTTTAACAAGTGTGGCAAGTACCAGTAGATCCCGATTTGCATGCAGTGGACATCTAATGGAGTGAAATCGTGGTTACAGGGCAGCACTTCTGTTATACGCGGTTACTACTGAAAAATTGACTCACCATCCCGGCCCTTCGAATGCGAATGTCCAGCGAAGCTGTTGAAAAGCACCACTGCAAGCGCTCCGGGGGGGGGGGGGGGGGGTATGCAATGCTTTATAGCTTTAGATTAATGGTAGTAACGGTGATTTGGAGTAATGGTAGTAATGGGAGTAATAGTAATTTTAACAGGACGACGCAGCCCATAGCGGTGTTGCAACAACATTGAAATCAGCTGCTAGGCTCGTTCTTTTGTATACGAAAGGCTAGTGACGTCACTCCCCGTGTCAACTCCCCCCCCCTCCCTTTCCGTCAGCGCGGCAGCTTTCGCAAAAGTAAGTTTTGCCGTGAAATGTATGCGGGGACCGTCACGGGCTTCGCATTGTTATCAGGAGCGTCTTATCATCAATTATGTAGTTCGGATGAACATCTTTTTTTTTTTGTGCTTGTTCTTTATTGAAACTGTTCTGTACGCTGTATGCGTGATTACAAAGAATGTAAGCACTATTCACACCACTTCGCTGACTGCTCTAAGCCTCTGCCTTGCGGGGGTACGCACCACTGCTCCTGTTTCTGCACTGCCGCTGGGATCGACCCACATGTTTGGTGACGGACGCGAACACGAAAAATGCCGACCAGCTAGACGCGAACAGCTTCGCTGTAATAACCATGGGCACAGCGTTACCCGAACGCTAGGAAGACAAAGAAAGAAAAATGAAAGCGGAGGACACGCGGTTGATATCATCGTCGGCATCGTATACGCTGAAGGGGGGACGGTCCTAGAGATCGGTTACCTTAGCTTTCTCCAAGTCTACTTCACTCCGTCTTTGAAAATTTTCGAATCTCATCGCATGATGTAATCCTCCGCCGGCCCTTAATCTGTTTGCCTTTCTTTAGCAGACATTATATTAGACTTCGACGTAAGGAAAAGTACACACAACAAAGACCAAAATAAATAAGAAAGAGACACTGCGCAACTTAAGCTTTAAAAATTTTGATAAGGTTTCCTTCAGCAAAAAATGTGAAGTGCACCACGGTTGTCGCCTGTAGCAAGCGTAACCCAGCAGTCGGTTCAATCAATTTTTTTTTATTATTTAGCCGCAGAAGCATGGGAAGGTATAGGCTATGTCCGTGCCGGATATCGCAAAATCCCAAACGCATTGCTCAAGAAAAAACGTGAAAGAAAAGTAAAAGAGAGACGAAGATATCATGAAGCACTATAAACACACGCACAAAGACTGTCTAATCTACTATGCAAAGCAGCTATAATAGACCTATGGCTAGTGCATAATCAACACCCACCAATGGAGAATAGGTTGGACTTTGATATATTGGCTGTCCCAACTATCATGCACCAACCAAGATTTAAAAATAGGTAAATGCCATGTAGCTGGACAGAACCAAGGCAATGTTGTTTGCCGTTCCCTTGAGATACTCAGATCATTTCTTGCGTTCCATCCAATTAATCAACTTCTTAAACATTATAATTACATGAAAAGTGTCAATGAAAAAAATTCTAGAGCAACATGAAAAAGTCCCAATACAGATTTACGTTGCTCAATACGCGCCACATGAATGCGTTTTTGCAAGCATGAAAGCAGCCCACGAATACACGTAAAGTGCCTCGAGCGGCCAGTCGTGCTGCAATTTTGCGTGTATTTGCGGGCTTCTTTCACGCTCGGAAAAACACTTTCATGTA